>NW_027451375.1:0-26537 GCF_964194025.1 Convolutriloba macropyga
TGACTTGGTCGAGCAATATCGCTATATTTTTTAGCCGCTGCGCTGATTGAGCTTGTTGTTATTTGCGGCTGTTGCTCTGATAGGTTGATATACTATTCGACCATGTACCACGGCAATATCACAGTAGCATCAGTGAGTACTAAAAATTGTTTGAGCTTTGTATGGTTTTATTGTATGTAGCACTGCTACAGTATTCAGCAAAATTCACTCTTTTAGGTATTTAAATCAGCTGTTGCGTTAAAAGAGAATGTCAAATTGATTTGTGATTGGGAAATCTCGATCACAAAAATGGGTTTTCAAAGAAACAGTTGAGCTTTAGAAAGGAAATTGCAGGAGAAAACATAAATGCTTTAATTTCTTCAAGAGTTTTAATGCAATTCAATTTTCACTGGTGCTAAATATTCGTTGAATTGGAATTCAAATGTTAATTATTCATGTATGGAAAGTTTCTGTATCGTTGAGTAGCACAAATATAGCCGGAGATGCCCATATAGAACCTGCATTGTGTTGAATTTTTCATCCCTGATAAACTAACGTGGTGTTGCAGTAAAAAGAGGCACTGAATGTATAATCCAATCTACTACAATTACTTATGAGAATGTGCGAAATGCTAGAAATGGAGGAACTCTGCAGATGGACTTTAAAAACTTATTGCTACTGCATCACAATGGAAAAACCCCAATGAATTCGGAAAACCCGCCACAGGTTTTCCCATCAGTTTCTTTTTTGCATCAGTTTGGTCTTCGTGATATAAAAAAAAACATACTCAGTTTGGAGTACAGCAAGTTAAATCATCGGGAGCCGTTCAACTTTCGTTGACATTATTGCCCATTATTTACAAAATTGAACAAAAATATCTGCTCACCCCTGTGCAGCGTTAAGAATTTCTCGACAGTCGCATCATTGCATGTTTGAGAATGAATTAAGTGAAGCTTTGAAGTCTCGAACATTCTGGAAGAAATGTGATCTAGAGCTAAAAATGACCAATGCAAGTGTTGCGCTCTGACATTTAAATCTCATTATCTCAAAAACTACATGTCCGATTTAGTTCATTCTTCTTTCATATGCTATATCGTAGACTAGTGCTAGTCACTGCCAAGTTTCCTAAATTTTGAATCATTAGTGTGAGAGCTATTTACATTTGAAAATTTTCCCCATGTATTAAGATTGCTTATAGAATTTATAAGGGAGTCGCACTTCGTCCCGTTAAAATAGAACCTTCATTTTCACTCACAACGTGTATCTTACTAACATCTATCGACTCACAAAATTTGGTGTTGATATCTTGTTTAGTTTTTGAGTTATTGTCAAAAAACCGTATATTTTAGCCCCAATTTGGACATAGCTGAAAATGTGAAAATCTGTTATTTAGTTCATATTACCTTAATTGCACTTGTTTATTGATTGTGTACTCAAAACTCAGCTAGTATAGTGCTATTTGATCCGTTTCAATCATATTTGGTCCTTTTACGTACACTTTCTTCATATATTTGCCATTATTAAATTTATTCAAGTAGTACTGTTTCCTGTACGAAAAGTTGTATTTGATTAAGAAAACGGAAATTCGGTTAAGATGATTCTGTTGGTTCTTGCCATAAAAGCTCTGAAGTTTATGTACCATTTATAAATCTGATTTGGTTTTGCTTTCATTGATATTTAGTGAACATATATCTATTTAAATATTACGGACGCTTTGTTTAACTTTATATTTTATGCCTTTATAACTTGTATTGGACAATTAGACAAGAAATTAACCGTCCCATAATACAGTCCTTTCTATTATTTCTAATTTGAGAGAGAAATTTATAACGCGAACAGAGCGGCCTTAAAACTTGTTGAATATTATATTGATAACCTAAGATAGGCCCAAACATTTGGTCCGCCGACCCGGACAAACTCGAAAATGTTTAGAAGAAAGCAACAAAGTGCCTCTTGAGCCCGCAATGATGGTATATCTCATCAGTCAGCTGATTTTGAAACGGTGGAAGCTGTGGAATATCATTTCCAAATTGGCGAAGGAATACAGAAAAACCTTAATGATCTTCAAATGAGAAGAGCAGAACTCAGAAGACAATTTGGCTCTAAACTAAGTAGAGCAACGAGCATCAAAACCAATCTTGATAAATATCTTGCCCTCGACGAGAAAATAGTTGAAGAGATGAGACATTACAGCACACGGGTCTCATCAAAGCATAAAGCAGATCTGCAAGAGAAACAAGGAAACTTGTCTTTGGAAAGAAAAGAAGTTCTGGCATTGTGGGACCAGAAGAAGAAGTCATTGGAGACGGCAAAGTCAGTGAGCTTTGTCAGAGAACCAACACCTTCACTCGTGTCATCGGTAAATGGGGCCGAGGTAGAAATAGGACAAAATATTGAGCCACCTCAGAACATAAGCGCAACTGAGACACAAACCAATCAGCCTTAATCGAAAGATGTCTTGCCCGATGTTTCAACAGAAGAAGAATTGAAACAAAAGGAAGAAACGCGAGCTGAAAGAAAAAGCTAAGTGCAACTGAGGCTTGAATATCAGATGCAGAAGTTGAAAATTGAACAGGAAAGACGAGCTCGAGAGACTGAGGAGCAATTGAGACAACTTGAGGAGCAGAAGACACTCGAAATGTTGAAACTCGAAATCAACGCCGATGAGGAAGACGAACTTCATACAAAAAATTTGGAAACTCCAATTGAACCAGACAGTGGAGACTTCTTGGGCAATATCAGCTGAAGTGACGATGAAGACTATTTGGGAAAAAACAGAAAACTGTTTCAAGCCCAGGGTGACAATGAACAAAATGCAAACGATGTTGCAGCTTCATCTCAGAGGAAATATAATAACAGCTGGCTGGGGTCACTGATGTCACAAGGCAACTCTTGGGAAGATGGTGTGTTTGGCAGTGCTCTAGACAGACACCTTCCGGGAACGGTGAGCTCAAACCAAGGGCGTCATAGTAAGTTTGAGAAAACAACAAAAACTTCATTGCAATATTTCTTCAGCCCTCGGACAACTACGTTCGCTCGAACGAAGATTAGCGAAAAACGAGTCTTTAAAATTGAAGTACATCGATTCAATTAAAAAGTATCTAGCAAAAAGCTATATTTCCTTGCTGGAAAAGGGTGAACTTGAACGTCAGGATGTTTGGTATCTGCCTCATCATCCAGTTGTAAATCCAAGAAAACCAGAGAAAGTAAGCAGAGTTTGCAATGCTGCGAAAAGGTTTCGAGGATACTGCCTGAACGACGTTTTGATGAAAGGTCCCGACCTTTTGCAAAATCTAATTGGAATCTTGTTAAGATTTCGAGAAAACTGTGTTGCACTAACCGCAGATACTGAAGAAATGTTTTTGCAAATTCAAGTGCCTGAACAACAAAGACGCCACCTTAGGTTTCTGTGGACAGATGAAGACGGTAAACTGATGCCGTACCAGTACAGTCGGCACATTTTTGGAGCAAAATCGTCTCCAACATGTGCAAACTATGCCCTACAGCAGTGTGCAAAACTGTTTGGATTGGAACATCCTATTGCATCGCACGTGGTAATGGATAACTTTTATGTGGACGATATGCTTCTCTCGGTTCACACCATTGAACAAGCATCTGAAGTAATCCATGACTTGAAGTCATTGTTAGCAAAAGGAGGCTTCAACCTCACAAAATGGGTGACAATGAACAAAATGCAAACGATGTTGCAGCTTCATCTCAGGGGAAATACAATAACAGCTGGCTGGGGTCACTGATGTCACAATGCAACTCTTGGAAATATGGTGTGTTTGGCAGTGCTCCAGACAGACACCTTCCGGGAACGGTGAGCTCAAACCAAGGGCGTCATAGTAAGTTTGAGATTTCTGATACTTCGCATTCAAGTCCGAAACACGGTTTTAATCAGTATGATAAGTACCCACTAAGTTCCGCAATTAATCGCACTTTAACAAAACTTAAGTTACGAGAATATATTGGCGAACCCCTTGATTGGCCAGAATGGAGCGGCATGTTTCTGTCGACAGTCGATCGTAGTACTATATCAGACGACAAAAAAACGACACATTTAGAAACGTTGTTAACTGGGCCGGCAAAAAGAGCGCTCGCTGGTATGGGTTATTCGGGCGTTATGTACAACACGGCTTGGAAAACGCCTGAGCGCAAGTTCGGTCAGCCGCACTTGATAATAGGATCGCAATTAACTAAAATTCAGAATCATCCACAATTACGGCCATACGATAGTGCGAGTTTTGTTATTTTTGTTGACACAGTCGGAAACTTTGTAAACGTTCTGCAACAATTCGGTTACAGCAACGATTTGTTTTCATCAAGTAATCTAGACATGATAGTTAATAAACAACCGGCATACATAAAACGCAGATGGTTTGCACATATTGAAACCGCGTCGCATAGGTCGAAGCTGCCAAATCTGATTGAACTGAACAAATGGCTACAAGAAGAATCGTTAGTTCAAGAGCGAATGAAAACTGCAGCAACAAAACAATTTCCAGAGAGTTATAGATTAAAACAAAATAGCGTCAGATCAGGTAGAGATCAACCAAAAAACTCCACTTTTACTAACGATAGAGAGATAAGATTTCAGAAACGCCCTCTCGTTGACGGAGATCATCCACTTTGGAAACGTGATATATTCAAAGAACTCTCTGTCACAGAACGGTCAGAAGCAGTGAAACAAGCTAACCTCTGTTTCAAATGCTTGATGGGAAAGCATCGCGCCAGAGATTGCAAATCGAAGCTCAAATGCGGAATTGACGGCTGTGATAGAAATCACAATCGCATGTTACACAACAAACCAACTGTGACACACGGGCTAATCCAGTCACCAGATCAAACAAGCGAAGCCAACCTAGCAAATGAGACAGCTTGGTCAGTCAAAGGACTCCTCCAAGTTGCACCATTGCGAATCTACGCCGAAGACGGAAGTTTTGTCGAAAATAAAGCTGTTTGCGACTCCGCCTCCTCTCAAACTTTAATAGACGAAGAATTTATACAATCACTGGGCCTTGAAGGGAAAAATACTTCGATGTCAGTGACTGGGATTCACGGAACGAACTCAATCAACTGTTTGAAAGTACCGGTCAAGATTGGGCTGACCGATGAAATCAGTGACACGGTAAAAATCATAGCCAGTAGTTATAAAGATCTTGTAGTTGGATCCTCGGTTTACGATTTAATCGAGCTAAGTAAACGTTATCTTCATTTATCGTGCATAAGATTGAAGAAAATTGACTTGAAAGACGTAAAAGTGATTCTTGGTCAAGATGCTTACTCCCTAATAAGACCTTTAGAGTACAAATATTGTGGAAATAATTCTCCATGGGCAGTAATAGTTCCATTAGGCTGGACGCTAAGTGGTCCACTGCCAAATAGCGAAAGGACAGAGAGCATTTTCCTGAGCAGCGGTAGCCAAGAGAATCAAGAGCTAACAGAAATTGTGAGAAAGTGGTGGGAAATTGAATCCTACGGTACAAAATTTTAAGTAAACAGCAGAACACTTGAAGATAAAAAGTCTCTTGAAATACTAGAGAAACGTTAAAGCTACCCGAGCGTTTCCAAGTTCAAACGCTCTTTACTGGAAAACAACAAAACCTGCATTGCACTATTTCTTCAGCCCTCGGACAACTACGTTCGCTCGAACGAAGATTAGCGAAAAACGAGTCTTTAAAATTGAAGTACATCGATTCAATAAAAAAGGATCTAGTAAAACGCTATATTTCCTTGCTGGAAAATGGTGAACTTGAACGTCAGGATGTTTGGTATCTGCCTCATCATCCAGTTCTAAATCCAAGAAAACCAGAGAAAGTAAGAAGAGTTTGCAATGCTGCAAAGGTTTCGAGGATACTGCCTGAACGACGTTTTGATGAAAGGTCCCGACCTTTTGCAAAATCTAATTGGAATCTTGTTCAGATTTCGAGAAAACTGTGTTGCACTAACCGCAGATATTGAAGAAATGTTTTTGCAAATTCAAGTGCCTGAAGAACAAAGACGCTACCTCAGGTTTCTGTGGACAGATGAAGACGGTAAACTGATGCCGTACCAGTACAGTCGGCGCATTTTTGGAGCAAAATCGTCTCCAACATGTTTAAATTATGCCCTACAGCAGTGTGCAAAACTGTTTGGATTGGAACATCCTATTGCATCGCACGTGGTAATGGATAACTTTTATGTGGACGATATGCTTCTCTCGGTTCACACCATTGAACAAGCATCTGAAGTAATCCATGACTTGAAGTCATTGTTAGCAAAAGGAAGCTTCAACCTCACAAAATGGGTGACAATGAACAAAATGCAAACGATGTTGCAGCTTCATCTCAGAGGAAATACAATAACAGCTGGCTGGGGTCACTGATGTCACAAGGCAACTCCTGGAATGATGGTGTGTTTGACAGTGCTCCAGACAGACACCTTCCGGGAACAGTGAGCTCAAACCAAGGGCGTCATAGTAAGTTTGAGATTTCTGATACTTCGCATTCAAGTCCGAAACACGGTTTTAATCAGTATGATAAGTACCCAGTAAGTTCCGCAATTAATCGCACTTTAACAAAACTTAAGTTACGAGAATATATTGGCGAACCCCTTGATTGGCCAGAATGGAGCGGCATGTTTCTGTCGACAGTCGATCGTAGTACTATATCAGACGACAAAAAATGACACATTTAGAAACGTTGTTAACTGGGCCGGCAAAAAGAGCGCTCACTGGTATGGGTTATTCGGGCGTCATGTAGAACACGGCTTGGAAAACGCTTGAGTGCAAGTTCGGTCAGCCGCACTTGATAATAGGATCGCAATTAACTAAAATTCAGAATCATCCACAATTACGGCCATACGATAGTGCGAGTTTTGTTATTTTTGTTGACACATTCGGAAACTTTGTAAACGTTCTGCAACAATTCGGTTACAGCAACGATTTGTTTTCATCAAGTAATCTAGACATGATAGTTAATAAACTACCGGCAGACATAAAACGCAGATGGTTTGCACATATTGAAACCGCGTCGCATAGGTCGAAGCTGCCAATTCTGATTGAACTGAACAAATGACTACAAGAAGAATCGTTAGTTCAAGAGCGAATGAAAACTGCAGCAACAAAACAACTTCCAGAGAGTTCTTATAGATTAAAACAAAATAGCGTCAGATCAGGTAGAGATCAACCAAAAAACTCCACATTTACTAACGATAGAGAGATAAGATTTCAGAAACGCCCTCTCGTTGACGGAGATCATCCACTTTGGAAATGTGATAAATTCAAAAAACTCTCTGTCACAGAACGGTCAGAAGCAGTGAAACAAGCTAACCTCTGTTTCCAATGCTTGATGGGAAAGCATCGCGCCAGAGATTGCAAATCGAAGCTCAAATGCGGAATTCACGGCTGTGAAAGAAATCACAATCGCATGTTACACAACAAACCAACTGTGACACATGGGCTAATCCAGTCACCAGATCAAGCAAGCGAAACCAACCTAGCAAATGAGACAGCTTGGTCAGTCAAAGGACTCCTCCAAGTTGCACCATTGCGAATCTACGCCGAAGACGGAAGTTTTGTCGAAAATCCCAGTCACTGACATCGAAGTTTAGTCGACTCCGCCTCCTCTCAAACTTTAATAGACGAAGAATTTATACAATCACTGGGCTTTGAAAGGAAAAATACTTCGATGTCAGTGACTGGGATTCACGGAACGAACTCAATCGACTGTTTGAAAGTACCGGTCAAGATTGGGCCGACCGATGAAATCAGTGACACGGTAAAAATCATAGCCAGTAGTTATAAAGATCTTGTAGTTGGATCCTCGGTTTACGATTTAATCGAGCTAAGTAAACGTTATCTTCCTTTATCGTGCATAAGATTGAAGAAAATTGACTTGAAAGACGTAAAAGTGATTCTTGGTCAAGATGCTTACTCCCTAATAAGACCTTTAGAGTACAAATATTGTGGAAATAATTCTCCATGGGCAGTAATAGTTCCATTAGGCTGGACGCTAAGTGGTCCACTGCCAAATAGCGAAAGGACAGAGAGCAGTTTCCTGAGCAGCGATAGCCAAGAGAATCAAGAGCTAACAGCTAAAGTGTGAGAAAGTGGTGGGAAATCGAATCCTACGGTACAACATTTTAAGTAAACAGCAGAACACTTGAAGATAAAAAATCTCTTGAAATACTAGAGAAACGTTAAAGCTACCCGAGGGTTTCCAAGTTCAAATGCTCTTTACTGGAAAACAACAAAAACTTCATTGCAATATTTCTTCAGCTCTCGGACAACTACGTTCGCTCGTACGAAGATTAGCGAAAAACGAGTCTTTAAAATTGAAGTACATCGATTCAATAAAAAAGGATCTAGCAAAACGCTATATTTCCTTGCTGGAAAAGGGTGAACTTGAACGTCAGGATTTTTGGTATCTGCCTCATCATCCAATTGTAAATCCAAGAAAACCAGAGAAAGTAAGCAGAGTTTGCAATGCTGCGAAAAGGTTTCGAGGATACTGCCTGAACGACGTTTTGATGAAAGGTCCCGACCTTTTGCAAAATCTAATTGGAATCTTGTTAAGATTTCGAGAAAACTGTGTTGCACTAACCGCAGATACTGAAGAAATGTTTTTGCAAATTCAAGTGCCTGAACAACAAAGACGCTACCTTAGGTTTCTGTGGACAGATGAAGACGGTAAACTGATGCCGTACCAGTACAGTCGGCACATTTTTGGAGCAAAATCGTCTCCAACATGTGCAAATTATGCCCTACAGCAGTGTGCAAAACAGTTTGGATTGGAACATCCTATTGCATCGCACATGGTAATGGATAACTTTTATGTGGACGATATGCTTCTCTCGGTTCACACCATTGAACAAGCATCTGAAGTAATCCATGACTTGAAGTCATTGTTAGCAAAAGGAGGCTTCAACCTCACAAAATGGTTTTCTAATTTCGACGAAATATTTGAAAACAGCGAAATTCCACCAATAGAAAGCGAAGATAACCCTAAGGTCTTGGGACTTGAATGGATAGCAGCCGATGATCTGTTATCTGTTCGAAAGGACCAAGAGTTCCTTCAGAAAACGAATTGGATGCAAAGGCAAGTTTTTTCAACGGTGTCGCAAGTTTTTGATCCCCTGGGTTTCATGGCACCATTTGTCATTCGAGGAAGGATGTTAATGAAACGAATCTGGCAGACACAAGGTCAAAAGTGGGACTCGCCGATAGCCGAAGACATAAACACCGAGTTTAAAAAGTGGGTGCAAGAATGGAGTAATTCAAAACAATTAACCGTTTCAAGATGGTACAATCAGGAATCTTGTGACAGAGTTGAGCTACACGTCTTTGGAGACGCGTCGGAAGATGCTTTTTGTGCAGTAAGTTACGTTGTAATTATTAAACCAAACGGCGATAGACTGCTAAGGTTGAATGTTGGAAAAACAAGGGTGGCTCCAATGAAACACCATACCATACCCAAATTAGAGTTAATGGCAGCAGTTACAGCGAACAGAATTAAAGATCTAATTTTGAAAGAACATAGAATTTCGTTTGCATCAATCTATTTGTGGAGCGATTCAACTACTGTTTTACAATGGTTGCGTAGTAGTGACAAAAAACAGCCTACTTTGTTGCTAACCGGGGTGCAGAAATCTTAGACAGTTCAACAGTTAATCAGTGGAGACATATAGCTGGAGCTGACAACCCATCCGATCTGGGAACGAGAGGTCTTTCCATTAATGAACTGATGCAAAGTGACTGGATAAACGGACCGGATTGGTTAAAGAGCGAAATTAACGAAAGAGAAAATTGGGAGCAAGAAGAAGTAGTTCCTGATCGAGAAGAAGTTTTTGCCAGTAGTTCGAACAAAAATTCAGCTCCAATTGAGTGGAAACGATTCAGTGACTTCAGAAGACTGAGAAATGTATTTGCGAGAATATTGAATCTGAGAAACAGGAACAAGGAACAAGGAAATAACCCCTGAATTGCTTGATCAAGCAGAAAATTGAATGTGGGAGTTAGTCCAAAGAGAAAGTTACACTAAGAGAATAGCGTCGTTGAAGAAAGGAGACTCAAAAGCAACAGCAAAGTTGAATCCCTGAATCCGTTTCTGAGAGAAAATCTAATAAGAGCAAAAGGTCGACTTAGACATGCAAACCTCAGTTTCGGAAAAAAGCATCCCGTTATCTTACCACATTCTCATCCAGCAGTTAAATTATATCTCGAATTTCAGCATAAGCACAACCATCACCAAGGTGTTGAACATGTTAGAGCTGAAAATCAAAGAAAGCTTTGGGTAACTGGTCTAAGAAACGCACTGAGATCGGTTAAACACCAATTTCTACACTGTAAGTTGAAAAAAAGCAAAACATCAATGCCAATGATGTCAGATTTACCAGAAGTCAGTATAGAAGATAATGTAACGCCGTTTACAAGCACTGGAGCAGACTACTTTGGACCGTTTTCAATTAAACTCTTCCGAAGAACAGTGAGAAGATGGACTTGTCTATTCACGTGTCTTAGCGTCAGAGCGGTGCATATGGAGATCGTTCAATCACTGGACACACAGTCTTGCTTAGACGCAGTTCATCGGTTCATAGCGAGAAGAGGGAAACCGAAAACAGTAAATTCTGACAACGGAACTAAATTTGCAGGCGCAGCGAACGAATTGAAAGCGGCCTTCAAAGAACTGAACCATTCTGAAATGCAGCGCAATTTAGCACATAACGTTGTACAATTGACTCTCAACCCCCCTGCAGCTCCACATTTTGGTGGCGCTTGGGAGTCATTAGTGAAATCGAGCAAAAGAGCGATTTTCAATATTTTGGGCAAAGAATCTTTGAAAGAAGAAAATCTCTCGACAGTATTTTGCATAGCAGAACAACTACTCAATAATCGACCTCTAAAAGAAGTTAGTAGCGATGTTGAAGATTTTGATATGATAACACCGAATCATTTCCTTGTTGGGGGAGCAAACGTGTCATTGCCCATTTCTCTATTTAGCGATATCAATGCTTCATATCGAAAATTTTCCCACACATCAGCAAGCAATTGAAAGCCCTTTGGAAGCGGTGATCGAGCGAGTATCTACCATCACTCCAACGTAGAGCAAAATAGAGAACTCATTCAAGCGCGGACATAAAAGTGGGAGACTTAGTCTGGATGGTTTATGAGAAGGAAAGCTACTTCAACTACCCTTTAGCCAGAATTCAGAAGCTTCATGAAGGAGACGATAAAATAGATAGAATGGCAACAATCAAAACTGCTAAAGGAACTTATATACGGCCATTAGTTAAACTTATTACATCAGATATTGATCGCATTTGAAAGTATTCTGCTAGAATAAAAATAGGGCCGGCTATGTTGCGGTCTGACATTTAAATCTCATTATCTCAAAAACTACATGTCCGATTTAGTTCATTCTTTTTTCATATGCTATATCGTAGACTGGTGCTAGTCACTGCCAAGTTTCCTCAATTTTGAATCATTAGTGTGAGAGTTTTTTGCATTTGAAAATTTTTCCCATGTATTAAGATTGCTTATAGAATTTATAAGGGAGCCGCACTTCGTCCCTTTGCGACAGAACCTTCATTTTCACTCACAATGTGTATCTTACTAACGTATATTGACTCACAAAATTTGTTGTTGATATCTTGTTTAGTTTTTGAGTTATTGTCAAAACACCGTATATTTTAGCCCCAATTTGGACATAGCTGAAAAGGTAGTGCTATTTGATCCGTTTCAATCACATTTGCTCATTTTACGTACACTTTCTTCATATAATTGCCAGTATTAAGTTTATTCAAGTAGTACTGTTTCCTGTACGAAAAGTTGTATTTGAATAAGAAAACGGAAATGCAGTTAACTTAAAAGATGATTCGGTTGATTCTTACCATTAAAGCTCTGAAGTTTATGTACCATTTATAAATATGATTTGGTTTTGCTTTCATTGATATTTAGTGAACATATATCTATTTAAATATTACGCACGCTTTCTTTAACTTTATATTTTTTGCCTTCATAACTTGTATTGGACATTTAGACAAGAAATTAACCGTCTCATAATACATTCCTTTCTATTCTTTCTAATTTGAGAGAGAAATTTATAACGCAAACAGGGCGGCCTTCAAACTTAGTTGAATATTATATTGATAACCTAAGATAGGTCCAAACAGCAAGCTTTGGTCAATCAACAATTTGACAAATGTTGACAATAGATTAAAAATACAGGAAAACATGATTATGATCTATCTGCTATTGAACGCTTGCTTTATTTTTTAGCTTGGAGTCAACAAAATGAACTGCTCTTTTGTTTTACAGTGTGTCGCAGGTTTTTTGAAGCTTACTTTGGTTCGATGAGCCAGTCATGAAAGTTAATGTAGCTGAAAACGGTAGAAGCAAATGTTGCCCATATTTTATGAAAAGGGTTGAACATATAGGTGATGCAGTGTCATCTGAGTTGTCTGTACACAAAATTCAGGAGAGAGTTGACCAAGAAAAATCCAAAACAGAATTTGAGAAACAAATTTTGACGGGAGGAAAAGCGAGGTTGTTATTGTTGTTGCTGCCTCAATCAGGCGCCTTGTCATCGGCAGTGCTGCAAGGTCAACACGTCAATTTAGAAAGTATTTTTTATTGTAGATTGGGTATCTGCAAACCTGTGTAGTCCAATTGTCTCACTGTAATATAAATTCAGAAACCAGTAGAATTAGGCTAAGGGAAAACTAAGATGTATATCAATTTAACATATATTTTTTTAAATGTTGACCATATTTTTCGCCGAATTTTGCCGGCGTGTTTTGTTATTCATTTAGCTTGGTATGTAGATACGGAACAATCATTGAGTTCCGCTTGTTTTGAATGAATGTAACAAGCATTGTAGTCTAGACGTACTGAAAACGAAATAGTAGTTGATGCAAAAGGAAATACTAGTCTAGTAGAGGATTTCTCATCATCATAACCGTGAAACAAAGTTATTGTTGAGTTCTTTTTCCTTCAACTTTTATTCGCCAGCTTTGCTAGAAGGAAAAGTGACTTACTAATAATTTCTATTCTCTTAAAGTCTTTTTAGATCAAAATAGCGTTAAGAATTTCCCAAGGACATTGATACTCAAAAAATTAATTACTCTTTTTGTGAACTTTAATTTTTGTGTATTTTAGAAAATAAGCTTTTCCAATATGAAAGCTGTAAATTTCATTTGGTGGACACGAAAGCTCTTCACAGGAATGATGTAAACATTAATTCATCCAGCTGAGGTTTGCGACACAAGCTTGCTCTGATCAGGCTGCAGTTAGCGTTCCTTGATCCGACTATCCAGACTGTAGAGCTGCTGCTAGACTACTATTGGCGGGTCGCACCCGTTTGGGCTATCCTTAATTGACCAGACCAGAGATAACTTGGGTTGCCCACCGCAGCAAATTTTTACTGGAGATTAGTTGTATCTTCTAAACTTGTCTAGTTCATTGCCGGTGCAAGCCCAACTCTGTTCTTTGCAAACATACTGCTCCAGAAACCAATCATACTTCAAGTTCTTTTCTATTATGGATCTCTGGTATACTATGAACTGTCTTCCATAAGTGAAAGGGAACATGAAACCCACATCTTGGGAGAAGTTTCCGGTCAATCGAAACATCCCAACTCCGAAACCAATTGATTCAATTAAGTTCAGGCATAGATGCTGGTTAAAGTATGCCTGAAATGTTGTACCAATTCAATTTTCGAATATATATCATATTACCAGTAAAAAGAAATCTGGGCGGATCAGTCTAACTTTAGCCATAAATATCACAAGAGGTACCAAAGCCCAGGTTACAGTTTACAGGTTACAGGTTACAGACCTAACGCAAATAAGACGGGATCCCCTCATACACACAATGAATTTGACCAAATTTTCCTGCTCTCAAAAATTGCAAACTATAATCTGCGAATTCGAAGACTAAATTTTTTGAAGACTAGTTTCGTGTGCCCTTAAGCACAATTTCCTGAGTGGAAATATTTGGTGCGCAGTAAATATTATTTTTATTTGATCACGACAGAAACTGTGTCCCCCGTTGGGGATTGCCATTATCCGCATGTGAGATCTAGTCTTGTTGGCTTTTTTAAAATACAGAACAAAGCGGCTGAATGTTCCAACATTAGATCTATAGCTTGCCAAAAACGTATTTTTTTAGTACTGAAAAAAAAAACATTTTTTCAAAAGCGATACTTACTTTGAATCAGTTTCACCGGAACAGTTTGAGCACAATTTGCGATGATGCTCTTGCTGATATCTTAGACCAAAAGTCGAAACGTCCGAACCAAACACCAAATAAGAGGGCATTTGTCGCCTTTTTATGATCACACTGGTTGATGATAAAAAGTTCCGACCCCGATCATACGCATTTTTGGCATAAATGTCTACCAAAAGAGGAACAGATAGAAAACCCCCAATAGTTGAAGTATTTTTCAAAAAAAATGTGTATGAACGAAAAAAAATAGCCTCCAACGAAAATAACTCAGTGAAGTAAAAAAAAATGCCGCATTAGAATATTGAGATCAGCCATTATTAAAAAAGCAAGTCAAGACGAACAACAAAATCAAACACCAATAACAACAAACAATTACAACCAAAACTTTATGTTGCTTTAGAAAAAAATCCACAAAAAGGCTCGGTAACAGATAGACAAAAAAGAACAAAAAACAGCAAAGTTAAAAAAAATTGGCTTTTACTTTTAAAAACCATTAGTTTTAAAGTAATAAAAACCATTAGATAGAAATTGGAAACATCCAACATGTTTATAATCTCATACGCCTCTGTAGGAAGGGAGGCAACAATGTCTTTCATAATTCAATTTTTTATGCGGTTACAAAAAGAACAACGAATAGTGACATTAACAAAAACTCAATTTAAGCGTGGGAGAAAACGCTGTCGAAGCCGTAAACCCATATTTTGTCCCACAAAATATGTTCAATTGAGCCCTCCTCAAACGCCAATAATGAGAATAAGTGACAAGGAGACAAAAAATAGAGAAAGGGGGCTAATTAAGTAAAACTACTTTTCGAAAACAGTTATTTTCAAAGTCATGAAAGACATTAGCTACAAAAAAAGAAAATATATTCGTTTTTTCGTCCAAAGAAAGCTCTTGACACCTGTATTTATTCAGAAAATGTCTGACGTATACAAAAAGAACGTCAAACATAGACAAAAATCAAAAGTTAGTTTACATTTTTGTGCAAAAAACCCGTGCATAAGCCCGTAAATTCATAACGAATTCTTTGAAAAGATTACATTTTTTACAGTTGCACTAGCATCCAAAGACGATAAAGTCATATTTGAACTGTAAGTAACGGGACTAGGTAACAAAGGGACAAAAAAGAACAAAAATGCGTTGTTAAAATGTTTTTTTTTTAAATTAGAAAACAATTGTTTTCAAAGCTATGATTTGTTCTGTTCTTTAATTAACAATAAAAATCAATTTTTCTAAGAAAAAGACCAACTGATTAAAAATCAATTTTTGGATTATATTAGTCCAAAATTGGAAACAGCCTTGTAAATGCTGTTGGTCCATTAGGAACATCAAATTGTTTCAAATGTAATAGATCTAGATAATTTGTTAGGTAAAGGATCAAAAATAAATGCTGCGTTTTTGATAATCATAGAGCGAAGTTGTCAGAAACCGGTAAAATTTTAATTCCAGAAAACGCTCAATGGAAGTGGAAGTAGGACTAGCTCCCTTTGTCTTTTGTAGTTTACAAAGATTGTGTCAGTTGTTTTTGGGTGTGCACTTTTGGCAAATCTAATCAAAGTGGACGAGAGAAGCTTATTTTGGGCAATTTTTGAATTATTTAGCCAACATTTTAACCCAAAATAAAAATCAATCAAAATAGTCAACAGTATATTTTCGTGTTTGAAAAAAGTCAATAGTACCATTGATAACAATTTTTACATATTTTAGCAAAATTGACGAAAATTTAGGCAAATATTCCGGAAAATGTGCATAAAAAATGCAGAACGGTCTTATATTCAAAAAAAAACTTAAACCACGATAACTCGCTCTAGAAAACAAAATTCAAAAGAATCGTTTTACTTCCATATTCTACGCTGTATTGGCTTTTTAATGATACCACTCACAACTCTCTACGATAAATATACCGATCGGTCAAAATTGTCTGAATAAAAAAACCCATTTGAGTATATAATCCGTCCCCAAGAGGGGTCGGGACAAACATGTTGTTTTTGAGTAAGCTTAGTGGAGATGCGAAAAGCAAAAACGTATAGAACAAGTCTGCAATTGACTTTACTGCTCAAATTATCTGGATAATTTTTGGCTTAATGATTCTAATATACAATTAAGTGGTTTCAAGGATATTAGAGAAATTTCTAATTCATTGCCCATTGGTTACTTTGCCTATCATTTCTTTTTTTTTCAAGGTGTATGTTTTTTGTAAAAGAGTAATGTCAACAGCTGCTAAACATATTTTTATTGGCTTTGTTGACTCCAAATTCAAATTCATCAATTTTACTGAAGAGAAAAAAGAGTTTTCCAATTTAGTTTTTTTTCTTTGTTGTTTCGTTTCGTTTTTCGTGCATCTATCAACAACTTTTTTGTTGAATGGCAGAAGTTAATTCAGTAATGAGGCCGATAGCCATAATTTTAGTTTCTACAAAAGAGTTCACCAAAGTTTTCACAAAAAATGGCAAAAAAATTTCACAGCAATTGTTGTGTGTAAAATATTTTATTAGTTCTTGGACTCCAGCGTTCAGACACCCAACACCTGGCAAAAAATGTTCAACAACAATAAATATTTAAACAACCAAAATAAATAGAAATTTGATAAATTCGTTTAAAAGAAAGTGCCTTGTCTAGCCATTACTGGTAATTTTTAGTTAAAACAATCTTAAAATTGTTCTACAATAATGCTTGTTCAAGAAGAACTACAGCCCGAAGCATACAATCGGAAAAAATAGGTTTCAATATGGTTGAAAAAGCATCATTGGACTCGAAAAATTCCGAAAATCCTATTCCTAATTTATATAAATGAGACAAATCTCCTTAGCTGCAACAAATGTTATTTTACTGCTTTGAAAATGACAAAGGTGATCACTAAAATTCGCTCGCCGAGCGCAAAACCTTTTGACATCTACTTTTCTCCCTCCCTCTTTCTCATCAAACAAACGAAAATAACAGAAAACCACTCTCTCTTTTCCCAGCTCTTCAGCAAATTGACCCAAACACTTTGTTTTCACGCAATTTACTTCCTGCTTCAAATACACTCTTACAAAAAAAACTATAAAAATTTTCCAAAATTATTGCTTTTCGTATCGAACTTAATGTTTAATTTTCGGTTTCCAGTAACTTCAAGTATTTATATCATGTACTTTTTTGACGACTTCCCGAATTGAGGTCACTGACAAATGACCAGACAAGCCAGACAGCTTCCAGACAACCGAGACAACCAAATGTCTATGCCCAGTCCAACCAGTCTAATGACCAGACAACCCAGACAACGCAGACAACCCAGACAACCCAGCCAATCCATTCAACGAGTCAATATGTCCAGACAACCCAGACAATCCTGCCAGCTCAGTTCAGTCATGCGGTGAATGCGGTGAAAAAAAATTATCACCTGGTAGCGCTGAAATTAAAAAATTTCACCGTTGAGATTGGTGGTGAAATTACATAAAATTGCTGCTCAATTAAAGTGTCCGAATTATTTGAGATAAACTGTTAATGCGATGAATTTACATAAATTTAGCGCTAAATTCAGAGGTGAAAAAACATAATTTCACCGTTTAAAAAAGGTCAAAATTGTGCGAGATCAGCAGTGAATGAGGTGAAATTACATAAATTCACTGCTTAACTTAGTGGTGAAATTACATAACTTCACCGCTTGAAAAAAGTGTCAAAAAATTATGTTTTGAATATTATTATTAATTATAGTAATCATAATAATAAAAATAGAAATAAAAATAATAATGATAATAAAAAATAATAATAATAAATATTAAAACAATAATAAAAACAATAATAATGATAATAATAATAATAAGAATAATTATAATAATAAGAATATTAAATGATAATAATAATAAAAACAATAATAATTAAATAATAATAATATTAATAATAATAATCATATTATTATTAATAATAATAATAATAATAATAATAATAATAATAATAATAATAATAATAATAATAATAATAATAATAATAATAATAATAATAATAATAATAATAATAATAATAATAATAATAATAATAATAATAATAATAATAATAATAATAATAATAATAATAATAATAATAATAATAATAATAATAATAATAATAATAATAATAATAATAATAATAATAATAATAATAATAATAATAATAATAATAATAATAATAATAATAATAATAATAATAATAATAATAATAATAATAATAATAATAATAATAATAATAATAATAATAATAATAATAATAATAATAATAATAATAATAATAATAATAATAATAATAATAATAATAATAATAATAATAATAATAATAATAATAATAGACGAATTCCAGTCTCATGATCAGACCTAGCAGGCATATGACCAGACTTCCCAGACTTATTATCATACAATTTCCAGACAACAAAAATTCTTCCAGACCATTTATAAAATGGTCAGTGTTTACTCCCCACCCCAGACGACCTGTTGTCTGGACATAAATCTGGGACCTCGACTCGGGTTCTGTTGTTTTCGGTTGATTTGATAAAAACTTTTCATAGCCTTTACTATATCATTTTAAATTTATACTGTATACATTCAAAAAGCTTGTTCAATTTTTGGGCAGAGTGTTTGCAAACTATCTCGTGAACTTTTAATTAAAATGTCTGATTTCTTAAACAACGATTTCAAATTTTCACGTCTAGAAAACTGTTGTAAAAAGCATTCAATTAGGCATTCATTTCAGTTATTTTTAGATCAAGACAAGTTAGTTGGCTTAGAGTTCGCCAGTATTTGAGTAAAGAAATTTTTAGAAGCTTTTTAGTTATAGTTACCAAAGCGTCAAAGAGTGCAGTTAAGTGAGGTAGCCTAAAAACAAAGGATTACTGAACGAGATTAAAGTAAGCGGTCAAATTCTCAGCACTTAGAGAAATTATGTACGCGCAATAAATCAAAGTCCAAATGATTGATCAAATCAATATAATGTTAGACGTCCAATTATGCGCTTAATTCTGAGAACAATTTGGCAGGTTGGCAAGGTTAAAAAACGCAATTTGAACTTCACAATCTAAATTATACCAGTAAACATTGTGCTCCCTACCCGGATTTTGACTTTTTAATCGGATTTTTACGAAACAGGACAATTTTGGCCATTCCCGATTCAAAGTATATTCTATTAAGCCAATCCAACCTCCACCCTGGCTCGTTAGTATCATGATGCTGTGTTGACATTTGTGGAAATTAAGTAGAATTTGTGAAAAATTGAATGGAATTCCAGTGTTTCCTGTGACTGAAGTGGATGTGACCACCACTTAATTTTAGTCTGTTACTTTTAATAGGTTACTAGAAGTTATCAGGTTAACCAAAAAATTGGAGTGTATATCAATTTTAAAGTGGAACCGAGTTTTAAGTCAGACTTTCAATTTCTTCAACAAGCATACCTTCAAAACATTATCAATCAAATTGAAAGATCCTCAAAACCAATAGATAGACCACAGGCATACCAGCAAACTCTTCAAAAGTTACAGCAATTGAAAAAGATTACAAAAATTGGTTGAAAGAGCTTCCAAGAGGACAAAATGGCAAAATAACTCAAAATTCCTTCTTAAAGTCAAATATTTGCTTCAAATTCTTGAATGATTCCAAACGTACTATCACAAGCTTAGATATTTGAGACAGACAGTTTTGGCTTAGAAGTTGGAGTTAAAACTGAAAAAAAAGCTTTGAAAGAGCTGCACGCAAATATTGACCGCTGGCTTAACGCAATTATTTTTTACACATTTTTCTTCGTTCTCGATCAGAAAAATGCTTTGTCAAATACCACTGTAAATTCTGTCTTCAATTTTGATTATCATTCAGCAGAACGACATAAAAACTTGCTTCCACGTTCGTTCGCCATTTGACCTACTCAAAAACATTTTCTGAATTTTTATAAATTTAGTTTATTAATCTTATATATTTGTATAATTGACCCCCCATCAAATTTTCTGCAACTACGGCAAGCCGGTGCTGCGGGAGTTTACATTTGACATTTTGCTGCAGTATTAATATAAGTTTTTGGAGGGTTTGTGAACTTTGTAAGTTTCACCCCAAAATAGAAGGTTCTTTAAAAGTGTGAATTTCATTTCTTGGATGAGACAGGAAGTTGATGCTTCAAGACAGCCAGATTGCCGAAAACTTAAAATAACGTTTTCTGGGCCCCGAATAAGTTTTAAATGATAAAAGTATGATACCAAAACATTTGGTGACAAAACATATGCACCATGCTGAATTTTGACAAACTGGAATTAATTTTTTACTTTGCGGCATTTACGAACCTGTAAACAATTTTAATTGCAATTGACTTGCGACATCTTAAGTGTGGGAGATTTTTTGGCATTCAATTAGTTCCCACTTTACAGTTTCCAAATATTTATTACGAGGTGTGATATTGAAGGTCACGAAATATGACTAATGCGCGTTAGACGGTGAAAATTTGTGAGTAGATATACCTATGGACGGACTTTCTGAGACATCAGTTGTTTTTATGAAAATGACTAATTTTTTTAAACGGCAACCCCTGGTTGACCCCTGGAGTTCAAATTAAAGTTTTTTTGAAATTTGGGTTTTACGGCTTAGTTTTTTATAGATTAATTGCGAGAAATTTTGGTGAAAGCTAAAAAAAATATCTGCTGTTTTTTTTTGTTTACAATTAGTTTTTGAACAATAAAGTTGTAGACATTGACTTGTGACAGAGATTGATTACAAAGACCATAGTATTGTTGATTTTCAGAAAAAAGAAAACAATAAAAGCTTTTCAAGTTGGCCTTCAAGGTTAACTATTCAAAAAGTAACAAAAATGACATTAGCATTAATTGATAAAGCCGTGTACGTTTGTTTGCAATAAAGTCCAAACGGGGTTTAGTTAAGATAACATAAAAAATAAACAATTGTTGACTGCATTTGAAAGAAAACAGCATAGTTTGAAAGTGATTTGTCTGCATAGTACGGAGAGCCATCGTTTCGTCAGTTTGCTTAGAAGTTTAAAGTTTTTCCGCTAAGATGACAAGGGTTTGCGTGAGTTAAAGATGCAGTGGAAGTACAAATGAGAGAAGCGAAAAGGACAGACAAAGAGGCAAAAAATTCGGAAATTGAGAATTAGCTATTGTTTCAACGCAACCGTTAAACTGGGCTAATCATTGCGTGGCATTTTTTGGATCGTGTAGTAGTTGAGTGAGACTAAACTGTTGGAGAGCACTTTAGATGCAGGAACACTTGATGATATGTTAGAATTTGATTTGTGTTGCTTCAGGTAAGTGATTTACATTGCTTGTTCTAATGATATCACGTACCATTATGAAATGACTTGAAATTTTCTGATATTATAGTGTAAGTATTTTTCTCACTTGTTTTTTTTAAGATTGTTTTGATTATCAGTATTAAAATCACTTATTTTATTGCAATTATAAATCAAACTTTTTACGACGATCTATTTTGAAAACAGCATACAAGAATGATAGAAGGAATTCGCAGAGTAACAAGTTAGCGCTTTCTTCACCAATTTAAGCCCTTTGATTGATTACATTCGATCCATTTTCTGGGCGACAGAGTCCCCTAACTATACAACCCATAAAAATTTCGGAAGAAGGCAATTGTGAACTGATTTTCCACCTTTCCATTTTCTCAATTGAATGGCTCAAAAGATGACATACTTGAACTCTAAAGGTGCTGCAAATTTGATGATTCAGTTATCATTTCCTTAAAACTTGATCAAGTTGGGTTGCTGAACTTTGACATTAAATAATAGAAAAAATATCTACCGTTTATTTCAAAAAATGTTTTATCTTCGCTTATAGTTCTCCTAATAAACTCCAATATTACTCAGCCAAAACTTTATTCTTTTCCAGTAGGAGTTAGTTTGTCAGATTGTAGTTTGCAGTCCAATGCCAGTTTAGTTGGGAGAGGAGGAAATATATACTCAATTGGTTTTTTGCTCCGTCAATATTGGCCAATATATATCTTCATCGTAGAGACACTCCAAATTTTTCTCGTTTCAATCACAGAGAAAATCGTGTATTGTCACACAATTTTTTGGAAAATCGTGTGGAAAAAAAACCCAAGTTTTTGTGTATTAAAAATAATTTTTCGTTCAAAGACCAGGTAAAAAACAAAAATTCGCGTGAATATCACATCAAATCTCAAGATTTTCACAATATTTATGCATCTACAAAATTTTTAAAATACGTATTTCTGTTGTTTTTGTTCACATTTTCCGTAATTGTCAATTTTGCAATATATTTTTAATTGTCAACAAGAGTGTTATTAGTTTAAACTTGAAGATAAGAGGGTGGTTGAACTGTTTGATCCAAGTTTTCCGGCTAAAACGCTGCTAAATTTTTTGAACTTTCAGAATTGTTATCAAAAAGGGCTTGAAATATGCATTTCAGCCCACTTTGCTTAAATTTGCCAGAAGGAGCGTTATGCAAACTGTTGATACAACTTTTTTGAAATCCAAAGAAAGACTTTTTTCGAAAAATAGCCGGTATTTTTTAACATTTTACGTAATTTTACGCAATTTGTTTGCCAATTTTGCTCAGAAATATCAAACAACTGTGAACGAAAATGTTGTATGATTTATCTGTAAGAATAGAAGCATGTTGTTGACCTGTTCGATCTAATGTTCTGACCAAAATTTCTCAAAATTCAGAAATTTCTGATCAAAAATGGCACAAATGGTAATGGTCTAATCGATGCTTTTTATTGTCCAAATGTTATTTAGATGGTATTCAGTCTCTGTCTTTATAATTTTTTTCCTGCATTTCGATTCAAAACACAGATTAATAACTATCTTGAAAGATAAATCGTCGTTTTGACATTTTATAAAAAAATTGTTTTAAAATAAACTTTAGATGAATGATTTTCACCGCTTTTTTCTTGTTTTTGGCCAACTTGTAGTTTAAGATCAGCAACACACAGGTCGTTTCCTCGCTTTGATGGTTTTAAGTTTAATTTTTACTGCAGTTTTACAATTTATGTTGTGGTGTTTTGGCTTTGATACTAGGAGTCTCCAGTAAAAAGTTTCGATTTTCGGATACCTTAGCATTTTAAGGTTCTTTTGTTGTTTTGTCAAGTTATTGACAGGCCAAATATCACATCACTGGCGTTTAAAAAGGAGGCTCAAACAAACTTATCAATCGATTCTTTTAACAGCTTCGACACAGTCTTCTGCCAAAATTTATTAGAACTTTTTGGTTTAAGCTTTATTTGTCAATCTTATTGTAGTCGCATTAAAAATTAATGATAATTGCAGTTCTTAATAGCTTCATATGGATGAACAAAGGAAAATATTTACTACTTTAAGTTGATGTTTTTACTTTTTAATGACTTTGAAATCGTAGACATATTTTTTTTAATTCTGCATTTTGCTGTTTTTTGTCGACTCGTCTTCTATTCTCATTAATTTAGTTTCAGAGTTAAAAACACTAATTTATTTTTCAACTGTGACCCTTTTCGTTTTTATTCTGTTGATTTGAAATTTAAACTCAATAATGAGAAGTCACATATCACATTATTGGTGTACAAAAAGGTGCAACTGTTTGTATCTTTTTTTTCTCGTTTCTTGTTTGTGATTGTTTCTGTAGCTGTATGACGTATATTCTGGATAGTTGCAGATCTCAATGTCTCTATATGAAGGAATGCAATGAGCTTTAACCTATTTAAAGACTGCGTTTGATATCCAATGTTTTCATTTTTCTGTTTCAAAACGATCTAAACGTATTCCTTAACTTTGCCTTTTTTTGATCTGTTTTGTCTACATGTTACTGAGTCGAATTAAGTACTGGTCCCCGATCCTTTTTACGTACACTCTAATTTTTAAAATTAAATTCATAAGTAAATAATAGACATTAAGTTTTGGTTATAATTGAAATTTTTGAAATTGTTGTTTGCTTTATCTCGTGATATTCTTCATGGCATATCTCCTAGGCCTTCTAAAGCGGCATTGTTTAATTCTTTTATGGATTCTAAGGCAATTTATTATTCGTATACTACTTTTTTTGGTAAAACATTCAAAATTTTTTAAAATTTCATTTCTTTTCCTCGTTTGAAAAACAATTATGTCTAAAAAGTGAATAAACGGGGTCGGAACATATGCAAGCGCACAATACCGAGCCTGCT
This sequence comes from Convolutriloba macropyga, assembly GCF_964194025.1. Taxonomy (NCBI): domain Eukaryota; kingdom Metazoa; phylum Xenacoelomorpha; order Acoela; family Convolutidae; genus Convolutriloba; species Convolutriloba macropyga. The sequence continues at coordinate 24,295 of NW_027451375.1, forward strand.
TATTTTGATATAGTGAAATAATTAATTAAAAAATCATCCATTTTGCAATTATTAGGAACAATTAGGTGTTTTAATTAACTTTGTTGTTATATCAGGGATAGTTTTGTTCTCTTTGTGGAATCTTGAGTTCAAAAACTGTTCGGATTGTATTTGGGCCTGATCCTTTGTTCAAATATTTTCGAAATTAATTTTTTAATGTACTTACTTTTAATTTACTGGCAAAATGACTTCAGATCAAAATTCAATTAATGCAAATCCATTTTACAAAAATTTAAGCTCCAATGAACATCAAACCTATCAGGTTTTGAGAATGAACTTAAAGTTCTTACGTCTTCGTGGAAGAGGTTTTGTGAAGTTAATTTGAAGTCTTGTGTTTCGACTGCATTCGTTCCTTTAACATCTCATGACTGAGTCTCACAGATGAAGAACATATTGGCTTCCATAAGTAAAATCAAAACATGTTTTCAATTAATATATAATTGCCCTTATAAGTTTGAATACATTTGTTTTAAGAACATATTATTGAGTGTTGGTTTTACTTCTAATTTGATATCATTTATTTTACTTTTGTCAAATTGTACTTCTCTCAAACGTCTCAATTAAAACATTTCAGTTATGCGTCCCCTGTGAAAAAGAATAAGTTTATAAAATGGATTTAATTTTAACTGATGTCTTCCTGGCTTTGGTACTTCGAGTTTTTGAAAATTAAACGATATGATTGTTAAATGTTTGCCAATTTTTAGGTTTATTTTTGTTTCCTTGCCAGAATATCACAATAAAGGCGAGATGAATTTGGCTTTTTAGAAAAATTGGCAAGGAGATATATATTGAATAAGTGTGGCGGTTTTTTTTATTTTGGCGGCTAAGTCAACGTTCTCTCAGAATTTATTAAAATTTTGAAAACTTATATATATATATATATATATATATATATATATATATATATCGTATTTCTCTTTGTTTTTTGTAGTTCTTAAACATAATCGGGATAACTTAAATTCTCAATTCTTTTCAATATAGATATATAAATGAACCAATTTAGTAATTTCAATTTATTGCTAATGAATGCAAGAACTCTCAAATTACTTATTCTCAATTTTCAAAAGTATTTTTGAAACTTCCCTCTTTTTGTTCTGGATTTTGTCATCTCGTAACTTACTCTCCTTCTTGACAGGTGATAAGAGCTAATCGCAGAACTAAACGTTAAACTTTTTGTTTAGGACGCTATTAGAAAGCAGGAATTCTTTCCATTAATAATAGTTTCTAATCGTTTCTAATGTGTCATAATTTTAATGGCTTTAATGCTTTGGTTTCAGACAACTTTTTTTCCGGAAATTTTAACCTCTGTCCCTATTATTGTTTCGGTAGTCTTATGACCTAATCTCAATAACAAAGGCCCAATTGCTTCCTGAGATGTGGCAGCTAGTATTTTTTATTTTGAGTTGAAATCTCATTGTTTTTATGGTTTTTGAAAAAAACTGTTTTCGAACATCAGTGACTTTTTGAACTTTGCTTTATTTGTCTTACGTCTTTCAGTATGTAGCTCAGTATCTTTAAAGGCAAGCCGCATCTTCTTTCTGGTGAGTCAAAATCCAGTTTCAGTAACTGTTTTAATTTTAACTAATGGTTTCTTAGCTTTGATACTACGCAATTTCATTAAACCTGCGAATTGTGGACGCTTAGCAGTTTTTGAGGTTGTTTTGTGTTTCCTTGTCACAATGTCACACTAAAGGGGATGGTCCTTTGGCGTTGAACGATTCTGTGTTTGAAAATAATTAATGTTTTCAGGGAATTTATTATGGTTTAAACGGCTGCGACGCTGTTTTCTTGTTGAATTATTTCATTTCTTTAAAAACTTTGCCCGTTTCGTCGTTTATGTTTTAGTCATTTGACATTTTCTGGATAATGACCGGTTTCAATTCCTCTCTAAGCAGGTAAAAATAACCTTTTTAATAATTTCAATTGATAGCTAAAGGTTTTAATCACTCAGAAACTAGCGGTCTTCAAAAATGGAAACTTATTTTTGAATTTTGTCCTTTCTGCTATTTTTTGTCGCATTGTTGCGTATTGGAGTCGCATAAAGGTGATGTCCATATCTTTTTTAGTGCAGTACAGCTCTATTTGTTTTGTTTAGGTCTTATCTGATGCCGTTTTGATTTTGTTATTGTGTTTTCTTTTAAATGTAGACATCGAGTTTTGGGTGTAATTAATGTTTGTTGTTATTTGCATTTAAACTTTTAGTG
>NW_027451376.1:10000-45668 GCF_964194025.1 Convolutriloba macropyga
GGTTTAAGATATATCACTCAACTCCACTCTCTGGCGCCTTTGAAATAATAACGTTTTAAGAAAGAACACTTATTTCAAACACCTAATTAACTTGTCCAAGTTGACCTAAATTATCTAACTTACTCGCAGTTTCTACCTATGAAGATTTCCTGCGTTCTACACTCTGTAACTGGGGGTGCGTAACGTACTGGTTGGCATAAACGGAAAAAATTCAATTCTAAAAATCTACCATTTTAGATCTATCCGTCTCGAAATTTAATAGGCATAACTTCTGATCATCCCAGGCAGGAGCGTTTTTTTGGTACATAGTACCACGCAAAATAGTACGTCCCATAATTTGTAATTGAGCTGCATTACAAACATTTGAGGGCGCAAAACAGAGTGGATCAACCATATCTTAGGTCCTCAGCCTAGATAATTTCAATCCCACCCTTGCCCCACCCACAATCCAATACCATCCGCGTAAATTTTTCTTCATTATTAAAAGAATTGAACTCTCAATTATACAGCCCCTTATTGCGCTCATCATTTTTCAGTCATTGTTTGCATCTATTCTGTTCATATTCTGTTTTGCCCCCCCCCCCCCGTTACAAATTATATCTTGTTATATAGCACGTTGCCAAGTAAAAAAAATAGTACGTGCTCTTGGGGGCGAGCCAATTACGTGCTCTTGTTACGTGCTGTTGGGTAAGATACAAGCCCATTAAGCTGCGGGTGGGGGCAGAACAGAATAGATCTTATTGTTCGCATGGTGCATAGGATCAGACACTCCTTCTGTGACATTTGATTTTAAATTTCGCGGCGATGCAATTGTCACAATTAAGTTCGTTCTCTTATATCAGAAGATCAATTCCCGCCATACGCTCAATTCAGAGAAGTGTCGCTGATTATTCACTATTTGTGGGAATTGCAACCATTAAGACAGAGCAGTTGGCTGGAAATCAGTTTCATTTTTTTGCATTTGTGGTAAAAAATGGCGAGGTTCGCCTTCATGATTCTCGATTTGCTAATCGCAAGCAGAGTTTTTGAGATAAGCAGCGGTGCAGATCTTGACGACACTGCAAAGATAATAACAGCGAATGTGGACGCAAAAATGGGAAGCTGTAGAAAAACATGGACAGCGCTTAATGCAGATGCTTCTCAGATGGCTGTTAAAATTTTGAACACGAGTCAAAGTTGCAAGGAGTTTCAAGCTGCGATCGACGCTGATAAGAGCCATCTGCAAGTTACGGCACTTTCTACTGCGCGGTCCCCAGTGAAAATAAGACAACAGTTCAGGAATTGTCTTATAGATGGTATAGCAATGTTTTGTATTACAAGTACCCAGGTGAAAATGCAACTAACGCTGCGGCCTGCAATACCACACAACCAGGTTCCGAAAATCCATTTGTGATCTTGTATGCTCATTCCACGTCTCACATAGCATGTACTACTGGCAAAATTACAAAAACAGGAAACGAAGAATATGTTTTGTGTTTGTTCAAAGAGCCCATCACGGACGTAGAATTAGCTACAGGAACTACAGTAAAAAGTGTCGTTTTTGCCAATGACTGCTTCTGTTTTGTAAGTAAGAAAATTGGTATTGACAATCAAAAAGAACCGTATTTCAAATCGTGCGATACGAATCTTGATTGTAAAAAAAATACGTACTACACCAAAAGAGGAACCAGCTACAACAACAGAGGTCGCGACATCCAAAAACGAACATGAAACCACTAGTGAGGGCGCAAAATTAACACATGAGCGTACAACAACACAAAGTGAGTTTTTACAAATATTTTATTTCTTCAGCTGTTGAGTTTCGTTTCAACCAACACTTCGTCAACAAACATCTGGAATCTTTTCCGTTTGTGTCCCCCCAGCTTAGTGGGTGCATTTGCAACCACCACACGCACGTGCAATGTCCCGGTTGACCTATGTCGATAACGACCATCTTACAGGTAGGGGTTGAGGCAAGTAAAATAGCAAGAACGGATTCAGAACTAAAAGAAATCAATTATCACCCCTAGATATCGGAAATATCTTCAAAAAAATATTTATCGTCGTACTCTTCATCGCTCAGCTCATCAGATTCTTATGACAGTACAAAACCAAAATAAACTGGGAGCTCAGTACGTTTTGTTCAGTATTCTGTTTGTTAAGAATATATCACTCAACATCTCTAAGTGGCCTTTTCGAAACAATAATTTTTCATTACAGAGAGGTAAACTCTATTACCTTACTACTCTTAGGGAGAAATCACTAAATCTACCTCGCTTGATTCAATTTTGTCAATTATAACCTAAAAGTACGCTTTCAATACTCCTCCCTCCTAGGCTACTATTCTACCGAATGACTGCAAGTCGTCCTCTCATAATCCCCATTAGTCAACAGTTCTACTAAATTAGTCAGACCCATCAGAAAATAGACAAGAATGTTTAAGCTCATTTACAGTCTAACCGCACTAAAATTTAACCAAAAATGAATTAGGTTACTATAAGATTAACTCTACCTGTGTATGACATCAGAACCAGCGTAACAGCCAAAAAATGACTTTTTATCACACTCTTGCCTCTAGCATAAATCCTCTCCCCAAACCTAAAAATCAATTAATAAAAAAAACAGATCATCAAAGAAAAACGTTCACCAAAACTACACAAACTTCTGTAAACCATTTTTTAAAAAGATTTTCGCTAGAGCCAAAAATATTGATCAACTTGCAAATAAATCACATATAATTAAAATTTATCAACAATTTGCTACAGAAAATAAACCTAAATAGCTGTTGAAGCTTATCTTCCTCTTCCACCACTGTAGCTATCTTTCCTCCTTTAATCCTCTATGATTGAGAACTTGATGTTTTCAAACCGTTCCAACTCACTTTCCGAGTCAACGATCTGATACCCAGTACCAGTTTTACAATATCTGAGATCTCGACGCAGCCCTTTTCTCCACTTTCCGCTTAACCTCAATCAAAAACCCGCAAAAGTCCTTTGTCCCAGGGTAATGATCATCTTAAATACAGTCGTTAAAACCTCTAGCCATTGATTTTTGATCAGGTTTTCCTATTCTGTCAATTCTAGTTCTCTCCTTTTGATGGTCAACCGTTGGTTCGACCGAAATACTATCCGTAGGCTTTCTTTCATTCAATTGCGTTTGCACGCATTTCTCCAGCTCCTTTCTCAACTGTGTAAAAGCACTCCGTTCGCCTGCTTTTTTAACTTTTTGACCATTTTGCCTTTCAGATACCAACTGCCAGCCAGATTTTCCTGAACCTGTCTATTGTACCAAAATGTCCATAGTGCATTCAGTTGTACACAATTTGGTCACATCGACAACGTTTTGTCGCATTCCAGAACTTGCAGACTAGATGTGCTGTTTTGAACTCCATCAAGCTCGAAGCTCCCGATTTATCATTTTTGCTAGCTTTGATATTAACGCCAATTTTACTCGCCTTTCAAGTTACTACGTTGCATGCTACGGAATTGAAATTTGCGGCAAAATATGTATCAATTCTCGCATCATTGAATTCAAGTTCCTCTACTTACAAAAAATCTTTATCGGAAATGTCTTCAAACAAATATTCATCATCCGACTCTTTATCGCTTAGCTCATCAGATTCTGATGACAGTACAAAACCAAAATGAATTGAGAGCGCAGAACGCTTTGTTCAGTATTCTGTTTGCTGAGAATATATCACTCAACATCTCTAAGTGGCCTTTTAGAAACATTAATTTTTCGTTAAAGAGAGGTAAACTCTATTACCTTAAAACTATTAGAACAAAATTGTTTATATTACATCGCTTGATTCATTTTTGCCAATTACAACCCACACGTACGTTTTTAATACTCCTACCTCTTAGGCTACTATTCTTCCGAATGACTGCAAGCTGCTCTCTTATAGACCCCATTAGTTAACAGTTCCATCAAATTAGTCCGACCCCTCAGAAAATGGAGTAAGTTGTTTTAGCTCATTTACAATCTAACCGCAACTAAAGTTTAACAAAAAATTAGTTAATCCACTTAAAAAAATCTTTTTGTGTTTTACATCAGAACCAGCGTAACAGCCAAAAATTACTTTGGATCAAACTCTTGCTTCTAACATACATTCTCTCAGTAAACGTAAAAGTCAGTTAACGAAAGAAAAACAGATCTTCTAATAAAAACGTCCACCAAAACAACACACTTTTGTTAACCTTTTTTTAAAAGCTTTTTTCAATGGCTATAAAACCTTGATCAACTTGTAATTAAATCACAAGTTAGCAAAATTAAGCCAAAACGTGATACATATAATAACTCTAAAAACTTAGCTGTCTATGCTCATCATACGCAGGTCGACCTGTAAATGAAAATTTTTTCTTCTGTTGGTGAAAAAGGCGTCCACCTGATCCTCCACTGTTGCTACCATTCCTGCTGTAATCCCTCTACGACTGGAAACTTGATGTTTTCAAACCGCTCCACCTCACATGCAGAGTCAACAATCTGTTATCCAGCATTAGCTTTTCAATCTCTTGAAATCTTGACGCAAAGCTTCTCTCCAGTTTCCGCATAACCTCAGCCAAAACTTTCAACCTCAACCAAACCTCAGACAAGAGTCATTTGTCCTAGGCTAATTATCATCTTAAATACAGTCGTTAAATCCTCTAGCCATTGGTTTCAGATCGGGTTTTCCTACTCTGTCAATTCCAGCATTCTCCTTCTGATGTTCATCCGTTGGTTCGAAATACTACCCGAAGGCCGTCTTTCATTCTATTGCGTTTGCACGCATTTCTCCAGCTCCTTTCTCAACTGTGCAAAAGCACTCCATTCGCCCGCTTCCTTAACGTTTTGTCCTTTTTGCGTTTCTGATATGAACTGCCAACCAGTTCTTCCTGAACCTGGCTACTCAACCAAGGTGTCCATAGTGCATTCAGTTTTACATATTTTTGCCTCATCAACAACTTTTCATCGAATTTCAGAAGTTCCATTCTAAATCTCCTGTCTTGAACTCCATCAAGCACCAAACTCCCGACATATCATTTCTTTTAGCTTTGATAAAAACGCCCCAAAAAGCTCGCCATTGAAGTTACTACGTTGCATGCTACAAAATTGAAAATTGCGCAAAAATAATTCTCAATTCTCGCATTGTTGACATCAAGTTCCTCTACATAAAAAAACTGTACCGTAAACTTCATCAAATAAATATTCATCATCCGACTCTTCATCGCTTAGCTCATCAGATTCCGATGACAGTACAAAATCAAAATGAATTGAGAGCGCAGTACGCTTTGTTAAGTATCCTGTTTGCTAAGGATATGTCAGACAACATCTCTAAGTGGCACTTTCAAAACAAAAAATTGTTATTACAGAGAGCTAAACTCTATTACCTTACTACTCTTAGAAAAAAATTTTACTTTTACATCGCTTGATTCTTTTTTGCCAATTACAACCTACACGTACGTTTTCAATACTCCTCCCTCCTATGCCACTATTCTCCCGAATGACTGTAAGTTGTTCTCAATAATTAGTCAACAGTTCTATTAAATTAGTCAGACCCATCAGAAAGTAGACAAAGATGCTTAAGCTCATTTACAATCTAACCGCACCAAAAACTTAATCAAAAACTAATTAAACCACTAAACGATTAACTCTATTTGTGTATGACATCAAAACCATTGTAGCAGCCAAAAAATGACTTTTGATCAAACTCTTGCCTCTGCATACATCCTCTCTGCAAACCTAAAAATCAGTTAATGAAAGAAAAACAGTTCATCTAATAAAAACGTTCACCATAACTACACACAATTCTGTAAACCATTTTAAAAAAAGTTTTCCCCTAGAGCCACAAACATTGATCAAATTGCAATTAAATCAAATATTAGTAAAATTCACCAAAAACGTGCTACAAAAATAAACTTTAAAATGCTGTCGAAGCTCATCATACACTGGTCGACCTGTACATGAAATTGTTTTGCTCTTCTGACTGTGAGATAGGCGTCTACCTCATTCCCCACTGTAGCTAACATTCCTCCTGTAATCACTCTATGATTGAGAACTTGATGTTTTCAAACCGTTCCACCTCACTTTCCGAGTCAACGATCTGTTACCCAGCAGCAGCATTGCAACCTTTGGGATCTCGACGCAACCCTTTTCTCCAGTTTCGCTTAACCTCAATCAAAAACCCTCAAAACTCCTTCGTCCTAGGCTAATGATTATCTTAAATACAGTCATTAAAATCTCTAGCCATTGATTTTTGATTGGGTTTCCCTACTCTGTCAATTCCAGTTCTCTCCTTTTGATTATCCGTTGGTTCGACCGAAATACTATCCGTAGGCCGTCTTTCATTCAATTGCGTTTGCACGCATTTCTCCAGCTCCTTTCTCAACTGTGCAAAAGCACTCCATTCGCCCGCTTCCTTAACGTTTTGTCCTTTTTGCGTTTCTGATATGAACTGCCAGCCAGTTCTTCTTGAACCTGGCTACTCAACCAAGGTGTCCATAGTGCCTTCAGTTGTACATATTTTTGCCTCATCAACAACTTTTCATCGCATTTCAGAAGTTCCATTCTAAATCTTTTGTCTTGAAATCCATCAAGCACCAAACTGCCGACATATCATTTCTTTTAGCTTTGATAAAAACGCCCCAAAAAGCTCGCCATTGAAGTTACTACTTTGAATGCTACAAAAATGAAAATTGCGCAAAATATTTCTCAATTCTCGAATTGTTGACATCAAGTTCCTCTACATAAAAAAACTGTATCTGAAATTTCTTCAAATAAATATTCATCATCCGACTCTTCATCGCTTAGCTCATCAGATTCTGGTTACAGTACAAAACTAAAATGAATTGAGAGCGCAGTACGCTTTGCTCAGTAACCTGTTTGCTAAAGATATTTCAAACAACATCTCTAAGTGGCACTTTCAAAACAAAAAATTTTTATTACAGAGAGCTAACTCTACTAACTTACTACTCTTAGAAAAAAATATTAGTTTTACATCGCTTGATTCTTTTTTGCCAATTACAAGCTACACGTACGTTTTTAATACTCCTCCCTCCTAGGCTACTATTCTCGCGAATGACTGCAGGTTGTTCTCTCATAATTCCCATTGGTCAACAGTTCTATTAATTAAGTCAGGCCCAGCAGAAAGTAGAAACGGATGTTTAAGCTCATTTACAGTCTAACCGCACTAAAATTTAACCAAAAATCAATTAGGTCACTAAAAATAAACTCTATTTTTGTATGACATCAGAACCAGCGTAAAAGCCAAAAAATGAGTTTTGATCAGACTCTTGCCTCTAACATACATCCTCTCCTCAAACCTAAAAATCAGATAATCAAAGAAAAACAGATCATCTAATAAAAAATTTCACCAAAACCACACACTTCTGTAAACTTTTTTCTATAAAAATTTTTCGCTAGAGCTAAAATTATAGATCAACGTGCACTAAATCACATATTAGTAAAATTTAGCAACAATTGGCTACAGAAAAAAAATCTAAACAGCTGTCGAAGCTCATCATACACTGGTCGACCTGTACATGAAATTGTTTTGCTCTTCTGACTGTGAGATAGGCGTCTACCTCTTTCACCACTGTAGCTAACATTCCTCCTGTAATCCCTCTATGATTGAGAACTTGATGTTTTCAAACCGTTCCACCTCACTTTCCGAGTCAACGATCTGTTACCCAGCAGCAGCATTGCAACCTTTGGGATCTCGACGCAACCCTTTTCTCCAGTTTCGCTTAACCTCAATCAAAAACCCTCAAAACTCCTTTGTCCTAGGCTAATGATCATCTTAAATACAGTCTTTAAAATCTCTAGCCATTGATTTTTGATCGGGTTTCAGTACCCTGTCAATTTCAGTTCTCTCCTTTTGATGGTCAACCGTTGGTTCGACCGAAATACTATCCGTAGGCTTTCTTTCATTCAATTGCGTTTGCACGCATTTCTCCAGCTCCTTTCTCAACTGTGCAAAAGCACTCCATTCGCCCGCTTCCTTAACGTTTTGTCCTTTTTGCGTTTCTGATACGAACTGCCAACCAGTTCTTCCTGAACCTGGCTACTCAACCAAGGTGTCCATAGTGCATTCAGTTTTACATATTTTTGCATCATCAACAACTTTTCATCGAATTTCAGAAGTTCCATTCTAATTCTCCTGTCTTGAACTCCATCAAGCACCAAACTCCCGACATATCATTTCTTTTAGCTTTGATAAAAACGCCCCAAAAAGCTCGCCATTGAAGTTACTACATTGCATGCTACAAAATTGAAAACTGCGCAAGATATTTCTCAATTCTCTCATTGTTGACATCAAGTTCCTCTACATAAAAAAAACTGTGTCGTAAATTTCATCAAATAAATATTCATCATCCGACCGTTCATCGCTTAGCTCATCAGATTCTGGTGACAGTACAAAACCAAAATGAATTGAGAGCGCAGTACGCTTTGCTCAGTATCCTGTTTGCTAAAGATATTTCACACAACATCTCTAAGTGGCACTTTCAAAACAAAAAATTTTCATTACAGAGAGCTAACTCTACTACCGTACTACTCTTAGAAAAAAAATTTTACTTTTACATCGCTTGATCCTTTTTTGCCAATTACAACCTACACGTACGTTTTCAATACTCCTCCCTCATATGCCACTATTCTCCCGAATGACTGTAAGTTGTTCTCAATAATTAGTCAACAGTTCTATTAAATTAGTCAGACCCATCAGAAAGTAGACAAAGATGCTTAAGCTCATTTACAATCTAACCGCACCAAAAACAAAATATTAATTTTACATCGCTTGATTCTTTTTTGCCAATTACAACGTACATGTACGTTTTTAATACTCTTCCATCCTAGGCTACTATTCACGCAAATGACTGCAGGTTGTTCTCTCATAATTCCCATTAGTCAACAGTTCTATTATATAAGTTCATCCCAGCAGAAAGTAGACAAGGATGTTTAAGCTCATTTACAGTCTAACCGCACTAAAATTTAACCAAAAATCAATTAGGTCACTAAAGAAAACTCTATTTTTGTATGACATCAGAATCAGCGTAAAAGCCAAAAAATGAGTTTTGATCAGACTCTTTCCTCTAACATACATCCGCTCCGCAAACCTAAAAATCAGATGATCAAAGAAAAACAGATCATCTAATAAAAAATTTCACCAAAACCACACTTTTCTGTAAACCTTTTTCTATAAAAATTTCTCGCTAGAGCTAAAAACATTGATCAACTTGCACTAAATCACATATTAGTAAAATTAAGCAACAATTTGCTACAGAAAAAAAATTCTAAACAGCTGTTGAAGCTAGTCATACACTGGTCGACCTGTACATGAAATTGTTTTGCTCTTCTGACTGTGAGATAGGCGTCTACCTCTTTCACCACTGTAGCTAACATTCCTCCTGTAGTCCCTCTATGATTGAGAATTTGATGTTTTCAAACCGTTCCACATCATTTTCCGAGTCAACGATCTGTTACCCAGCAGCAGCTTTGCAATATCTGGGATCTCGACCCAACCCTTCTCTCAACTTTCCGCTTAACTTCAATCAAGAACCCGCAAAAGCCCTTCGTCGTTAAATACACTCGTTAAGATCTCTAGCCATTGATTTTTGATCAAGTTTCCTACTCTGTCAATTCCAGTTCTCTCCTTTCGATGGTCATCAGTTAGTTCGACCGAAACACCACTCTTAGGCCGTCTTTCATTCAAATGCGTTTGCAGCCATTTCTCTAGCTCCTTTCTCAACTGTGCAAAAGCACGCCATTCGCCTGCTTTCTTAACGTCTGGACCCTTTTGCGTTTCAGATACCAACTGCCGGCCAGTTTATCCTGAACCTGTCTATTGTACCAAAGTGTCCTTAGTGCACTCAGTTGTAAAAAAATTGGTCTCATCAAAAACGTTTTGTCGCATTCCAGAACTAGTGGTCTAGATCTTCTGTCTTGAACTCCGTCAAGCTCCATGCTCCCGACATATCATTTTTGCTAGCTTTGATGTTAACGCCAATTTTACTCGCCTTTGAAGTTACTACGTTGCATGCTACGGAATTGAAACTTACGGCAAAATATGTCTCAATTCTCGCATCGTTGACATCAGGTTCCTCTACATACAAAAAATCTATATCTGAAAAACCTTCAAAAAAATAGTCATAAGCCGTCTCTTCATCGCTGAGTGCCTCAGATTCTGATGACAGTACAAAATTCTTTTCCGTAGCATGATGCTCATCTGTTCAGCAAGACTCAACAAACCGCAAAAACGTTTTTTCTTCTGTCAGAAGTTTTCTGGCGCCATTTTCTTCATATTCGCTTGAAGCTGTTCTACAACTTTCCTAGTTCGATTAACCATAAACTTCCACAAAAAACTTGTCCCCAAATCCATATTGCACCCCATCAGTCTAGATCGGAATTCTAAATCAATCTACGACGGTCCGCATTATTCTCTAATCTTCTTTTTTCCAAACTGATGTGTGTTACACCCTTCTTCCACACCTCAGCAGGACCCAATGCTAAACCCTTTAGAAATTTTGTCGGGTTGCCGAATTTCATCCAATTAGGAACTGCCAACGCTCTTACTTTTACCAATCACCTGCACACTGATGTTGCGTTCTTTGATCCACAGTATCACTGGCTTCCTTGATTTCCGCCCTACTCCCCGCTTTCCCTCTAACAAACAAATTATAGCCTTGCCCATAAATGTCTGGTTTGTCAGACAATTGAATATTATTTTGATACAGCGTCTCTGGCAGTGCCCTGCTTGTTTCTCTGGAGTTGACCTTAAATAAAGTCTTGATAAATCACCAGTTGCTTTTACGGCCCACCCACACAGTTTTTTAGGCAACCACTTCATCATCTCTTCATCCATAAATCCCAGCTTCAAGCCCAAGCAATCATCAATTGATAACCAAACATAATCAAACTGTTTATTAATCAAACTGCAAAGATATATAAGTTTTCTATGTTTGGAGTTTCATATAAAAAACCCCATGCCGCTTTATATGCAAACGTCATTTTCATTACTGTTTGCTTTGTAAACATTGAACGTTGCTTGAAAAGGCTCCTATCGCTTCATTTCCACTCACAATCAACTAATGGCAATCAATCTCTGTCGAAAACCATGCGTTGAATGAATAACTCAATTCACCGCTACAACTAAGACTATTTGTTAATCCCAATTTTCAAGCCATTTCAAGCAATTCCCTGTAATTATACATGCCAATTTACCATGCCAATTAAAGACAAAATTTCCTGAAAACCCAAAATTTGACCTCTAGTGGTCAAAATCCTTTCGTGTAATTATATTTAGAAACTCCAGGGTGACAACTAATGGCATTATCCGTTATCCGTTGGGAGGCATTTTAAAATGTTTAAAGAGTCGTGGTTACTGAAAACCGAAAAATACAAGCCGTTCGGCCGTTCAAAAAGACCAATTTCTTGCATTCGGGTCATCTCGAAGCAGCGATTTCCGGTCGTAACCGGAAGTTAAAAACAGCGCCATTAGAAAACCTTTGAAAAGCTACACTAACAAAACAGCTCCAAAAATCAAAATCTAAAACAAATGCTCCACTAGCCGTTCAAATTTTACGTCTCGCAACACCGGCGTGCGGTAATTCCGTGGGGTTTATTGCGGGTCAATTCTGACTTCAAATTAGGATTCCCTCGTCGAAACTATTATATCTAATTTTATCAGGTCAATCCGACTTCAACTTTTGAGAAATTACTACTTCATTATCAAATGCTAATAACATTTACATGAAAAGAATTTAATTTTATCTGCATTAAACCAATCAAAAAACCACTCAACCCCTTCTTTGTTGATGCTCGTACCAAAAATACAGCATGCTTATTTGGTTTGAACCCAATTTCGCCCATTTGTTTTGTTCAGGGGGCCAATTTAACACCAAAACATCAAAACTTTCAAATCACGTTAATTCCGGTGTTATTAAATTGGGGATTGATGGTTGGATTAGGCCAGAACTTATACGCGAGCGAGAAGACCATTGGTTGTACTTTAAATTGACATTAAACTATGGTTAACGTCCGCTGAATATATTCATCCAAGGTGGGAGTGGTCGGCCCCCAGCCCTTTTTTCATAAATCTACTTGATCAGTTTATCTCTGGTAAAATAATACTCCATCAGTTCAAATCCAAAAATTGATTTCTCTTCAAAATATCTAGCTCACTTCAACTATTCGCTTACTAGTGGATGTCTAAAAAAATCATTCTATATCACTCATCTCCTCTAAGTGGCGCCTTCGAAACTATAAACCTTTATTACGAAAAACTAAACTCATATATCTAACTTAACCTATATGAAACAGAGAACTCTAAATTTATTCGCTTGAATCATCTTTGAAAAATATAATCTAAAAGTACGCTTTCCACATCTCTCTCTCTCTCTCTCTCTCTCTCTCTCTCTCTCTCCTTCCGTTGCCTCTGCGCAATTGATTTGTCCTTTTGTCCCTTTTCAAGCTCTAATGCTCAGTTTTTCTCTGTGGTTTAACTAGTTTGAATGCAGCAAGGATTGAGTCCAGCTTCAAACCGTCTGCAACTAAGAAAATCAAGAAAAGAAAGAGTTGAAAAAGTTTTGCAATAAAAAAAGAAAAAAGATCGAAGGTGGAAGGACTTTTTACTGAATGCTTAGATTTTTGATTAGCTGATTTTTTATGTTGTTTTTTTTTGATGACCAATATATGTGCCATATAAATATTGCGACGTTTTAAAATTTTTCTTACCTCCTTAGGTCCCTAGGACAGTTAGTGACACGTTTTTCTGCAGGAATTACTTGAAAAAAGGTTTATATTAATAATATGGCAGAAAAAAATGCTATCTTGTAAGAACCTGGCAGATAAAATTGGCTATTTTGTAAGAATCTGGCAAAAATGGTTATCCTGTAGGAATCTGCCAGAAATATATACCAGAAGACGCATCGTCTTGTAGGAGTTTGCAGAATCTGCCAGACTCCAACTAGATAATCAACAGGTCTCGACTAGGGCCTTTGATTGAAACGATAAATTGCAGATTCGCTTTTAGCTATATCATGTCTCTTCGGAAAATCAGTATTCGATAAGATATCAAATAATTAATGTCATAACTTTCAAATAATGATTTTGATTAATAAACACGTCTTCTCCGGAAAATAGTTTAAGAAGACTAGTTTGCTAAAACAACTATTTGGAAAGTTACGTCATCTCGGAACCAGGTAGCTGATCTTTACGATCCCGCTTATATTCAGTTTTTTCCCGTTCACATTTTTTTCCTTATCTCGTTTTTTAAAAGAAGTTGTTCACGCGACTAATATGCTCTGTTTTAGTACCTTGGTGTAACGATTATGATATCATAAATGAGCTATCCCTTGGTACGCGGATATTGAAGGAAGGATTGTCAACAACTTTTAAAACTCTACCACATATCACAGACCATTATATAATTTCGGAAACAAATAATAAAAGAACAATTAATGAAGAAAAAAGATGTATTCGAGATGATATTCCCAATTAGTAATTTGATTTAAATGTATCATTACATAAGGAGATATTGGTGACCTGCTGCAAAAAATGAATACAAAATTAGTGCCTCTTGTCAAATATCTTTGCTGAAGAAAATTTCGAAAAAGTTCTCAGTTCCAAAAAAGAATTCTCGAACAAGCGTATGCGCTTTGAAGTTATGTGCAAAGAAGCATTCGCATATTGTTGACATCATAACGCTTTTTTCTTATATATATTCTCATATGTACACACTAAAAGTTTCTCGTGTGCGTCACAGAAACAAATGTGTATTGCCACACAGATTACCGAGCGAAAGTTGAGACACAAGAAATTGCCCAACTATATGATAAATTGCATAACTTAAAACAACGGGTCTAATTAACTTGGGTTTAATCTCATCCTTTTTTGGTGTGATCTGCTCCAAACTCTTGTGAAAACACGATCTTTTGATTTAAAACATGAGTTTTTTTTCATAAAAGTCACTAAACTTTATCAGAATCAATTAATAGTTGCGTGATTTTTAAAATTCTCCTTTCACGAATTTACAAAAAAAAAATTGTGATTCGATGAAAGAAGTACAAAAAATTTTTGGCTTTTCACTATATTTGTTCCAATGACACAGAGAACCAGAGATTAGGCCATAGAGAGTTGGTTATAAACACATCAACCATCAATGTGTCATTTTTCTCCCCCCATCCCAAAAACTAAGGTCGTCATAGACTATTTTACGGGTTATTCACCCGGGAAAAATAAGACTGAGAGGATAAAAATTTCTTGCTTTCTTCAGTCACTTTTTAATCGCTCTTTGAAAACTTTAGGCACGGAAACAAATTTTCTTCGAAAAAATATCTTTTTTTCATAGGCTTTACTTTGAGAATAATAAAACAAGTGTTACGGTGAATTTGTACATTTTAATACAACAAGAGTTTTCATTATATTTCCACACTTTAGGATATTTACCATGAAGTGCGATAGATTTTCCGATTTTAGTATAAAGGGTTTGTGAAAACCTAAAAAAGCCGAAAATATGAGGATTTTGACATTTTTGGAAAGTTCGATGGAGGGCACTCGAACGTAATTAAAATATCAATAATTCACCGAACATCTGCGAATCTTCATGAAGCTAGGGATGTCCTCTGTTCTATGTAAAAAGATCGGATTTACATTTTCTATTTGACAGTAAGTAAAACTCTTGATGATAGAAAACAACACACATTTCGAAACAAGCTGAGTAAATGTAAATAACTACCATTTTTTAATTTACTTAGTCTGACAGTAGAGATAATTTAAAAAAGCTAAAAACAAAATCATAAATACAAAGTCTGCAATGAGCCAGACACGTGTTTAGAAAGTGAATAACTCTTGAAAAACAAACGTTCTTGCGAAAAACTTACTAAATTTCGATCAAAAGGCACGAGTTCTTTCGCAAAAATTACTCAATTTTTCCTTCAAGAAACAATTACACGAGTTTTTCAATTCCTTAGTAAAAGCTTTACAAAAAGTTTTCATGCGATTCTATGCGAAACTTTGCGCTTTTCATACAAAAAATGTTGTTTTTTGAAAACTTTTGTTCGAATCATATATGAAACCATGATAGTAAACCCGGGATACTTGTGTAGAAAACGCAATCATCAGTTTGTCTTTTTGTCGAACATTATGCTGTGAGAGACTATTCGGAAATATAGTGATTTGGTGAATTGGGTGATTAAACGGGAAAATTTTAGAGTGAGTGGAAATATTTTCGCTAGTTTGAGAAATTTTTCAAAGTCTGGTTTATGTATTTGATTGCAAATCGCTCTGTACTTTTGATAAAAAAACACATGTTCATTGGCTTCGGTAGCAGCTGTTAAGGATTGTAAGACTCTTTTTTGGAAACCACTTTTTTGTCCTTCGAATTGACAACTTTAGCCAATGAAAAAGATTTAACTCAACAATTTTTTTTCAATACCATTAAACTTCAGAACCATGTAGCATGAGCTACGAATGAATTTGTACACTTTACTACATGAAGAGTCGTTTTGCATTTTAATAATTTTATACAATACAACTTCAACGCAAAATAAACTCAATGGAGCATAACAAAAAATTCTTTGTAACTAATTTAAATTTAACTTTTCCGAGATTACCAGGGTTAACAAGGCGTTCGAAAAATTAGTACTTGGTAGTTTCAATGTAATATTTTCACATCAACACCTCATTTTTATTCAATCAAATTTTTACACCCTCTTGGCAGTATACCACAAATTGTCAGAGGTTTGTTGATTTTAGTATCAGAAAAGTTTACATTTGAAACTTTTTGGACTTTAATTATTTTTAACCATATAATTTATAATCAAAATAATATGAATGAGGAAGGCACTATGAGAAAAAATTGTATTGTAATTTCTACTTTCACCTTGTGCGTCCTCGGTTAGTCTCACATGCCACAAATCAGGAACAAAGAACTAAACTTGAGATTGAGGTCACCGAACATGATCAAATTTGTGCAATCGAGTCTCACCAAAAACTTACAATTCTGGAAGCATATAGGGGTGTTATCTGTTTCAAGTATGAAGAGCAGCATCAACTTTTGCATTTGACAGAAGGCATAACTTTTTATGATAAAAATCAACAAATCTTTTGAAAAAAGTTGCGTCATTGTATTGTTCTACTATTTTTCAATCTACTAAGTCCAACAGTTTATATAAATTGGGTGAAAAAGTGATATACAAATTTATAAAAGAGATATCTTGCAGTGCAAGACTGAAGAACGTCTTTTTTCATTAGAGAGTCTAATTATTTAGAATTTGATGTGTGGATTTTTCAGCCAAATTGAGTTGATTCATTCTGTTTTTGTTCATCTCAAGCATCTGCATGGTTTTCTACAAGGAAAGTTTTCCAGTTTTCCTGAGTTACTTCTTCATCAGAGTGCCATCCCGGTTCATTGTGGCTTTTTTAATCAGCGATGTATCATAATGTTTGAAATATGTATTTTTATTACGGGCATATTCTGGTCATAAGACGTTTTCTATGTCATGAGTAGTATAAAAAAATGACTAGAACCTCAACGGGGGGGACGGACATTTTTGGAAGCCTGATTTTCTCGGCCCGACAACAACGGGGTGGGACAATTGAAAATTTTGATAATCTGAATAAAATGTCCCCCCTATTTTACATATTTACATACATATATATATGTATATGCATGTATATATGTATTGTGTATATGTATATATGTGTATGTATATGTATGTATTATGTATATGTATATGCATGTATATATGTATTGTGTATATGTATATATGTATATGTATATGTATGTATGTATGCATGTATGTATTATGTAAGTGTATATATGTATATACAAGTATATATGTAACGCGTATATGTATATATGTGTATGTATGTATGTATGTATGTATGTATGTATGTATGTATTATGTAAATGAATATGCATGTATATATGTATTGTGCATATGTATG
Source organism: Convolutriloba macropyga (assembly GCF_964194025.1). Lineage (NCBI taxonomy): Eukaryota > Metazoa > Xenacoelomorpha > Acoela > Convolutidae > Convolutriloba > Convolutriloba macropyga. Next base: position 26,900 of record NW_027451376.1, read on the forward strand.
TATGTATATATTTATGTATGTAGGTATGTATATATGCATGTGTGTATTGTTGTATGCATGTATGAATGTATTTATGTATGTATGTATATGTATGCATGTATGTGTATGTGAGTATCTATATATGTATGTATGGATGGATGGATGGATATATGTATATGCATGTATATATCTATTGTGTATATGTATATATGTATATGTATATGTATGTATGTATGTATGTATGTATTATGTAAATGTATATATGTATATACATGTATATATGTAACGCGTATATGTATATATGTGTATGTATGTATGTATGTATGTATGTATGTATGTATGTATGTATGTATGTATGTATGTATGTATGTATTATGTAAATGAATATGCATGTATATATGTATTGTGCATATGTATGTATGTATATATTTATGTATGTAGGTATGTATATATGCATGTGTGTATTGTTGTATGCATGTATGAATGTATTTATGTATGTATGTATATGTATGCATGTATGTGTATGTGAGTATCTATATATGTATGTATGGATGGATGGATGGTTATATGTATATGCATGTATATATGTATTGTGTATATGTATGTATGTATGTATGTATGTATGTATGTATGTATGTATGTATGTATGTATGTATGTATGTATGTATGTATGTATTATGTATATGTATATATGTGTATGCATGTATATATGTGTATGTGAGTATCTATATATGTATGTTTGGATGGATGGATGGATGTATGTACATACATACATACATACATACACAATAAAAAACCCAGAGTTGTACAAGAAAACAAGTTTTTACCTAAGTATGTACAAAATTATGGTCATAATCACCTATGTCCATAAATGCATACATAAATTGATGAAAACAACAGTAAAACAACTAACCTGTTAGTAGATGTATAAAATCATTAATGATATATTAATTGGAGAGTCATCAGATCATACCCAAACATGTTCAGGGTCACAAAACTTTCCAAATTAAATTGACCAATCGGAGTGCTTGATTTATTATTCAAGTTGACAACCAATCAGAATTGAAAGATTTATAAACAAAAACTCTAAACGCTCACGTTCAGTAAACAGTAAATAATGAACACAATAGGAACAAAAGACATCAAGCTCATTCGTGAGAAAGTTTTATCACTGAGAGGTAACATTAATTATACACACATATCTTATCAACAATTATATTTCGTAGCTGCTTGTTCTTTGTTAGATCCAGAAGTTGACGGAGAAATAGCACTTAATTTAGACCCTATGGTGGTTTCATTGGAATTGATAATTCAAGACTAGATCCATTATTGAAACGGAGCAAAGTGCTACGACTTCATGCTGCACTGCATGACGCCGCTGGATTTATAAAAGATTGCAGAAACAAAGGCCCTGGATATGTTAACGCTTTCCGTTACTCACCAGTAAACAATTGTCTTTTCGGGCACTTGACAGGAATATTATTCATTCTATCAGTGAAAATTTTTCATTCACAATTGTTTCGTGAATTGGAATGCTAGTAAATTTTGGCAGCAAAACCACAAATATTATTGTCCTCGATCTCAAAGGTTTCAAGCTCAAGTCACTTGGATTCATTATAAAAGAACTCAGTTTGTGTTCCAGTTACAACGATACAATATTTTTCAAACCGCCACTTAAATTCGCTGATTTACCCGCAAACGTTAGACAAACTGTTATTTGGTTGACGAATAACCTACACGGTCTTGATTGGGACGAAGGTGATATACCTTACTGTGATTTGAAAACAATCTGTCTGAGTTTCAGTTTCCGATTCACACGGAAAAATTTTTTTGCTAAAGGCATTGAAAAGTGTGAGCTCCTCAGTAAGCTTTTACAAAAAACTGTTTATAATCTGGAGGATCTAAATTGTCCCCGAATCTCAGAGATAATATCAGAAGAAGAAGTTCCCTCCTGTTATCATCATTTAAACTTTCGTTCAACAAACGATCAATTATCAAACCACTGCGCGGAACGTAAAGCAAGAATGTTTTCACAGTGGACACAAAGTGATGCACAGAGAAGACACATCAACTTTAACAACCTATCTGTCAGACAACTTGAAGATATTCACTTGCTTGACTCCACTTGACGATCAGCCGATTGTAATATTCAACAGAGTTCAGGATCCCTCTCCACCAATACAGAATAATTTTTCAAGTGATCACCAGAACCGAGCGAACTATCTCAACAATAAGCCAAACGCTGCACAACAACCTCGTTACAATTCGCTTTATAGCGCAGCAGCAAAACGTTACTTTGCAACCATTACTCTTTCTCCCGACGAGCTAGACAGCTTTAGAGCTTTCCTGCCCGTGATAGATAATTTCTATCACTTCCAACTGTACGTAGAAAATAAGCAGAGAGCTCGAGAACATCGGAATCAGTTCAATTATGGCTATGATCAAAGCAAACCAGAAGCCTATGCAGTCCCCCAAAGAGCAGCGAATCCCACGTTGGAAGCAATGGGCGGACAAAAAAGTTCCTCAATTTAGATTGAAGAAAACACCACCGGAACGTGAGCTATCACTAAAAGAGATGCCGAATGAGCTGCGGTTATATGTCTTGGAGCACCCCGAAGTTGAAAAAGTCTTCAATCAACCATCGTTCGAGGAAAATGACTCATCAACCGTTTGTTATAAACTAGAGATAAAAAGTCATATTAAAGGTTTCAATTTGTTTGAGTTCTGGTACATGAAACAGTTGCCCAGTAAATAATTCAAAAATTTAACTTTTTATATCATCCTTGTTTCAATTCACTTTTCAATTAATTATTTTTCTTCAATGAATCAAAGAAACGAGGCTGACGCCGGTATCAGTAATTTAGTCTTTGATGTGAACAACAAAGAGAGGCCCCCATGGCGTTGTTGTTCAAATTCAACAGTGCCAAGGTCCGAAGTAATATTTTTTGTTCAAGTTAGTATCATTGTCTTAATGATCATTCTTTGCTTCTCTATGCTCTTTCTATTATCAGAAAGCTGTGAAGAGAAATCAATTTGGATTGCTCTCTTATCGAGTTTAGTTGGTTACATTTTACCTAATCCCAAACTATGAACAAAGTTATTCTTACACATGACAGGGTATTCATGTCAATTGTAGGACCAGGTGGTTGTGGTAAAACAGAACTCTTGTTTCGAATGCTAAAAGATTCGACCTTTTATCCAGGCTTTGAGAAAATTTATTATTTTTACAAAGAGTTCCAACCACTTTTCAAAGATATGCAACGAGTTATACCAGGGATTGAGTTTCTAAAATACTCAGGCTTTGATATAACAAAAAAAACTATCGCATTGTCTGCTTATCTATGACGATTCATGTGAAGAAATCTTCAACGATAAAGAATTTGTAAAAATAGCTACCTCGGGACGTCATCGCAAATTACAAGTTATATACATCAAGCATAATTTGTTCCATCAAAGCAAATGGTCCAGAACCATTGATCTGAATACAACACACATAATATTATTCAAGTCGCTTCGTGACATTCAACAAATTGAATACCCTGGAAAACAGTTGAATTGTCTCCAACTGATAAAAGAAGCATACAAACTAGCAACTGCGGAGCCCTTTGGACATTTGATGATTGACCTCGACCCAAAAACCAGCCAGGGTTTACGTTCTTCATCGCAACTAATTGGACCGGATCCTTCTATTTTTTACATTTCGTCCCCTGAAGCAGTCATTACAACAATTACAAATGAAAAAGAAACATTTGCTTATGCTCAAGCAATGGGCAAATAAGAGGAATGAGAAAACCGCTCAAATAAAAACATTACATCAGGGTGATTTCATTTGGTTTTTAAGTGACTGTGTGATGAACGTACTCTCTGGAGTTGTACCAATCAATAAAGTTGAATTAAAAAAATTCGAGAAATCACTACGTAAACTTGCAGACAGGCGAGTTGAAGAAAGTGAGAGGATCAAAATTTTCCGATCAGATTCTGGAATCCGTCTAATTAAACTTATTGCGTTACCTTGTATTGCTTTTCTGGAGCAAAATGCACACTGAAGAGTTTGTGCTAATTCCTCGTCAAATGTATGCCAATGAACAACCTCAAATTGCTCAACTTCTCAACAATAAAAATGTCCAAGAGAAAGCAAAGCAAATATCACTGTTGCAAAGAAGCAAGTCTCCACCAGCACCCTCTACCACGCCACAAGACACGCAACAGCAGACCGATAATATTTTGGAGAATGTCAAAGGTGAGTTGAATGAGACTAGAGATGACAAAATTGATACAAAAGTTTCAACTGAAATCAGGGAGCAAGTTTTGAGAGATATTAAACACCTTGACAGAAAAAAGTTTGAAAAAGCGAGCATAATATTGGAAAAAATAGAAGAGTCAGAATATCTATCGCTGGATCAGACATCAAGACTAGCGGTTAATAAGTCAAGCACGGGAATTCTTGTCGCAGATTTTCTTTACCATCTACAACAACAACCTCTAAGCTTTCACTTGAACATTACAAAGTCCTGACCTTTCTAGATATCAGTTCACAATTAACTTGTAATACATACGCAAAAAAATTTCTTGCCTTATCACTAAACGAAAAGTTACATTTGTTTGAGGATGAACCAGAAACGAAGAATCAGGAGTCTCGAGAACAGAAGAATCAAAAGCTTCTGGAGACGATGAAGGAAGCTTTGAAGATGCAAAAGACGAAATCCAACCGTCTAGCTCGTGGACAAATTACTTCCTCTCACGTTAAATAATTGAACAAATTATACACAAAAGGTAGTGCAGCTTTTGGTAGCATTGCTAACTTGAAGAAAGCCAGTGGTTTACCAAGATCTAAAGTGGTTCAATACCTTCAGTCGAAAGCCCCATACACAAAATACAGACAATTCAGAAAAACTTTTCCGAGACTAAAAGCTGTTGCATACAGAATAAACGAAATCTGGTCTGTCGATGTGGCGTACATGGATAAAATTGCCCAACATAACAATGGAGTCAAATATTTTACTGGTGGCTGTTGATGATTTATCGCGATACCTTAGAGTGCAACCAATGAAGGCTTTATATGCAAAAGATGCTGTTGAAGCGTTCAAAAAAATGATCAAACAGCAAAAACCAGAAATGGTTTGGACAGACAAGGGATCCGAGTTTAAAGGTGAATTCAAAAAATTTTGTGAAAAAAAGGAGATTCATTTATATACAACCGAAAACTAAACCAAGTCGGCATTTGCTGAGAGGAATATTCGATCGCTCAAAAACATTGTTCACAAATACCTGGAGGAAAATTGGACTTGGACTTATATTAAGCAATTGCCCCAGTTTGTAAATATTATAAACAGTCGTGTTAATCGTGTTACCCAACTTGCACCTAATAAAACTTTCAAAAAACATGAACCGTTTCTAATATCCCTAGCAATTAGCACAAAAAAGTACAAGCCAAAATACAAAGAAGGAGACCTGGTTCGGATTGCAAAGCCAGACGAAATATTTAGGAAAGGTTATAAACAAAATTACACAGACGAAGTCTTCACAGTATTCAAGTTTGCTACCCTTAGTCCACCAACATACAACCTTATAGACGCAAACAACGTTATAAATGAAGGTAAATTTTATGAACCAGAATTAGTCCAAGTGAACGTCATTCCTGTCGAAAACTAAACATGAGTATTCATAGAGAATTTACTATTGATTTGATATCGAATGCATCAATGGGAATTTTTACCAGTAATACTATGGCCAAGTTTCGAAATCAACTCGCTCAACCATTACAGTTAGATGGAGATTGGCAAGTTGCCCTTGCTTCAATATCATTTCCCTCAAACATCAATAATGTAAACTCAGCCGAAATAGTTGCGTATGTCAGTTCTGGCGCCGAACTTGATGCTTCACATAACCGAACCGGACAACTTCGAAGAATTCGCAAAGGTATATACAACAGTTCAGAAGAGCTTCTGAAAGAAATTTTTCGAATCGCTCAATTAAAAAACTTTGACTATGATTTTGACAGTGTAACGCAAAAGTTAGTTTTGAAATTTGGACCTAGCGAAGGTTTGTCATTCGAAGATGAAGAAGTACCAGGTATTCTTGGTTTTCAAGGAATAAGAGATATTTCGAATCATGGTTTTATTCATATTGGTTACAAGTCAGAAAATGCAGGCAACTCTTTGAACAGACATGTTGGAGAATTTCCAGTTGATATCACTTGCGGATCACAGTTAATATTTGTATAAATTGATATAATTGAACATCAGAACGTTGGTGATGTGAGAGCTCCAGTAATAAAAATCATTGAGTCTGAAAGACGTTTGAGAAACGGTAGCATAAACACAGTGACACCCATACACCACAAGTCCTACACAAATTTGGATTACAAGCCAATATTATCAAACAACATTCAGAACATACAGGTAGAGTTGAGAAACGAAACTGAAAAACTAATTCCTTTTACTGGAACCGGAAAAGTTATAGTCAGTTTAAAATTTCAAAAAATTATTTAATATGGAGGCATACTACAACAATCAGGCATCTCAATCAATGCCGCATTTTTCCGGACACTACAGACAAAGAGGCAGCGGTTTTGGAGCGCTTGCTGCAAGTATTGGAAGAGTTGCTCTGCCATTAGCACGCAAATTTCTATGGCCCGCAGTAAAAAAGATTGGGCGTGACTTATTGGTTCAGGGAGCACCAGAGTTAGTAGAAGTTGCAACCAAAAGAAAGTCAGCAAAACAAGCACTGAAAAGTACAGTAGCCAAAACAGCTCGCAAACAAATAGGTGGATCTCTTCAATCACGTATTGCATCAGGTCGTAAAATAATTAGACGAAAAAGACGACAATACACGAGACCTCGTTCAAACCAAAAACGAAAAATCTCAACCAGAAGAATCATTTCTCGAAAACCCCGTCCAAAAAGGAGTCGTCTGGATTTTTTCTCGCGAGTGAAAAATGCGAACTAATATTGTAATACCATCTGAAGCTACTCACAGTTCTCTAGACTTATTTGAAAAACCACCTTTGCTGGTAACATTTGATCAATCATTCGAGCAAAAAACAGGACCGTTTTATTCGCCGTCAGGATCATCATTGGAATTTGAAGTTGTTGGTGATCGCAACAATTTTATTGACTTACAAAAAATTTACCTGGAGATCAAGTGTCGAATACTTCAAACAGATGGAACGGATTTGCGCTTCACAGCTGGTGACGCTAATGCCAGTGATCTTCCATATTTTGCTAATAATATCCTTCATTCACTTTTTGCCGACTGTACTGTTTCTGCAAATGGTATCAAAATTTCAACAGCTAATGGACACTATGCACACAAAAGTTTCATAGAAACTGAATTCTCTCACGGTACAGACGCAAAGAAAACCTGGCTAAATTGTCAGGGTTACGAGTATGAGGAAAACCCGGGCACTATTCCAGCAGCAGTATCAGATATAAGAAAAAGAACCGTGCGACAATCCGCACGTATAACACTATATGGAAAGTTGGCGGTTGATTTCTTTTCATGTGAGAAACATTTGGTTAGTGGAGTTACGTTACGCATTTCAATGAGAAGATCCCAAGATGACTTTGCCGTCATCAGCGAAGACGCAGCGAAACACTACAAGGTTAAAATAGATGAGGCTAATTTATTTGTCAGGAAGATGACGGTGTCAGATAATGTTGTAGGTGCAATTGAGAAGACATTATTGAAAACTCGCAATTTACCGTTCAATGAAGTAATTACCAAAACATTCTTGGCTACAACAGGCCAACAAAGCTGGAAACATGAGGATATTTTCACTAAAGAACCAATCAGAAGAGTCATTGTTGCATTATGCGTTGGTACAGCATTCATCGGTACCAACACCGCTAATCCATTCCATTATCAAAAATTTGGTTTAAGAGAGATAACCATTTATCGAAATGGGTTTGCAACGGCTGGAACTCCAATGTCAACAACTGACAACAAGAGGTTGTACTACAATTCAATGAGTGCATTAGCTTATGTAGAAAATGGCCATGGAATACCTCTGAGTGAGTTTGCAAACCATTATATAATGGTATTTGATCTGACCAGCACTCAAGAAGCAACTCATGACTTCATTCATCCAGAGCTCACAAATTCATCATTGTCTGTCGAACTCAAGTTCGATGCAGCGTTAGCTCATAAAGTTGAAATATTTTTTCTTGGGGAAAAAGCCTCTACGATCTACATTGACTCGGCCAGAAACGCATCTAAGAACGCTCTTCCCATGATCACATACTAATGTACGAAGATCAAATTCATCTTCAAGTGAAAAAGTGTAAACACCTCAAATTCAAATTCGGAGGGGTTTATGCTGCTGATAATTTTCCTCTGAACTTGCAGACCAACACATTTATTATTGTTAATGCATCACGATCCAACTCTATTGGAACCCACTGGGTAGTGCTAGCTAAACGATATGCATACCCAATAATATACTTTGCAGATCCATTGGCTCTACCCTTGATAGGATATTTTCAACCGTTTACAACAATGTAAAGACTTGGAGATAATGATGGATATCATGGAACATAGAAGAGACATTCAGTCTCCATTGCAATCCTCAGACTCCCAGCTTTGTGGTTTATTTTGCATATATATTGTTCATTATTTTTATAGTGAGAAATTTCCATTTATACCTGATGTAAATGAATTAGAGTTGCTAGCTTTTGTAAAACATATGAAGTAAAATTTAATTTAATTTTCAAACAACAACACTTTTTGAATATCAATTTTTACAAAATTGAAAGGTTATGAAAGAGTTTGAGGTTTCTCGCACAAAACTCCCGTGGCTACTAAGCAGAATATCCATTATCTGATAAAGAGTTGAGGAGTGTTCACCTAGCATAAGCTGGCAAAATCGTTTCAAAGTTACATCAGGGATTGTAGAAGAACGTTTGTTGGCCGTAAAAGTACTAATGGATTTCACTGTTGCCTCACTCAAGGGTGCTGGAAGTTGTTTTTGGTTCTTGGTAACTGCAGAAGAAGTTGATTTTGAAAGGTATTCAACAGCAACATGTAGTCGTGAAATTATTGCACCACGTTTAACAAAGTCTTTTTGCGTAGGTTGAATAAGTATTTTGAAACAGTTAACGAGACACGGTATCACCGCAGGTACATAAAGAGAATCGAATATATTATCAGCCTGAGAACCAAATTCATACATAACATGATAATGATTGGAGCCAAATGTGGAACCTTCGATAACTTTTGCAGAAGAATGATAACCATATGCATAATTTTCAATTGTTGTGTTTTCAAGTTTTGGTTCCGTCTCACAAATATTGTACTCGAAACGTTTTTGAAATTTCTTGAAATATTCAGGACTGTTCTCATACATTGCCTCAACCATAACGAACAAAAAAGAAAAAGCTAATGAACTAACTATGAAAGCATAAACAATGACAGGAAGCAAAAGGTATAATAGAAATTATTCCGATTCCTCGTTGACTGTTACAGATGTTTTTGGTATCTTCTTCTGGCGCTGAGATGGCGTTTTGCCAGCCGGTTTTGCTGGACGCTTCGAGTCATCAGTTGAATCCGGTTTTAGAAGAGAGTCGATCAACCCAACTGGTTGATCAAGCATTTGTTCTAGTTTTTCAATGTTCTGACATAGCAACCGAAACTCTCGCGCCGAAAGTGTAATTTTTTGATTGAAATCCCAATCGACCTGTTCACTATCACGTTTGAACAATTTCAAGGATAAATAGGTGCCAGTGGTATGATAAGTCTTAACAGTAGCCCTAACAAGTCGTTTTTCATTGAGCGAGAGATCCAAATGAAAGTCGCTGAACTCAGCATCCTTAGACAAAACATTACCCATAATGTTGCATATATTGAGACAAACTGTATCAAAGTAATCTGAAAAGATAAATGACTAATACATTACTGTTTGTCGGAATGTAAACAATTTCAAACCCCACGCCAACATGTCTAGACAAGATAACAGCTGAACAAACAAATCCCCCTCCCTACGCGTGTAAACAAATTTATACTCCTCTATATCAACTATGACGTTTATACGAAATATGAAATTCAAAAGATCGGAAAAAATCTACCCCGCTGAATCAAGACCCATTCAATGTCACAATTGTCCAAGGCAATTTAAAAATTTCATGCAACATCGCCGGGCCAAGCATTATAAAGGCCATAGCAGAAAACAGTTTTACAAGTCCCGACCTCTAAATCTAAAAACTGACAAATTTTCATTAGCAATGGATAAATTAGCTCGCCTACTCGAGTCTATTTATATTTCTCGAGAGCAACCCAATTGAACTTTGGTCAATATGACATAATTCTATTTATAGACATGACGGAATAATGATGAAATGATTAAGTCAAATAAACAAATCGGTCTGCAACAATTTTTTCAATCTTTCCGCCATTGGTTCTTTCTTGTTGTTCAATATAAGTTTTGTGAAAACTCTTTAGTTCTTTGGCACCTTAATACATTACTGCCAGTCTTTTGTTACTTAACCTTCTTCTTGAATTTGCTTTCATCCTGCTTTTCCTTTCAGTTCCATACGATATAAAAACAAGTTTTCATTTCTCTTGTTACTAGAATTGGTTCTAGACTCGGTGCTGTTAAATCTTTATAAGATTTTCCTTACAAAGAAAACTGTGTGCGTTGTTACCGTTTAAATCCCTAAAATCAGAACAAAAAACATCTCAATTGTTTATCCATCACCTGTAATATGGCTGCTGAATATTTAGAAATTGCAAAGACAAATGAGCGAGGCACTCGAACCTTTGTGCGAATGTGTCACAACTTCAAAAATATTGTCCTTGTAAAGGAAAGCTTTGATGATAAGACAGATTTATGGCACACAAAAAACAGCTTCATTGTTCCAGTTAATTACATTGAACCAATACTTGAATACACAAAACAAAACGATTTATTTCATCTTACAAAAACGCCAGAAAAATTGTTACGACAAGAAGAGTCTCCATATGCTCATCGAAATTATGGATGTATTACTCCCATTCAAACAAAAAAGCAGGATGTGAAAAAATTGGCGAAGCGAACAAGAAAACTTTTTGCAGTCTACGATCATGACTGCATTGAAATTTGGGAGAATCAATTGGGGCAGCTAGAAGAAGTTGAGCAAATATTTGGTTTTTGGAATTTTGATCAGTCGCCAAGTGAAGAAACAAAAACCCCGGAAAGCCTCCCGTTGCTTGTCAACAATTTTTCTGATGATATCAACTTCGATGAAACACCTCCATTGAGCCAGTGCTATGCCCCCGTCAAGAAGGTCATCAAGTTATCTCGACTCTAAACAAAACAAACCCACCTCAAACTCATTGTGCATGTTGAACATTTCATTTGTTGCTTTTCATTGTTCCAACGTATGAACTTTGTGTTTCCTTCTTCAAACTAGTTCTTAATTTAATTTTCTCTAACAATCAATCTTAGCGCTAGACATTGCATGATTTTTTGAGAGAAAGATTTAGGCGATGCGGTGAAATTCAGACATTGAACAGACAAGTATGTGAGACATTGCCGTAAACAAATAAGCAAAAACAGACCGGGTTGAAATAAACCCAGTTAAAGCTTGGATTTTTTCATATCATGACAAACAGTCAATAAACATATTTCACTAATTGCTATTATTCAGTAGAGAAAGTGAAACAAAACTAGTCTATGTAAATAAGAAGTAAAACTGTGAGATCAGAATCACCCGTGATGAACCAACAAAAATTAGCAAAGCAGGTAAACAAGTGCATCTGTGATATTGACACAACAGTCTGGTAGACTTGCTGCCCCCCCCCAACCACTATTTGTGGAGCAGTAGCTTTCAGTCCCAAAAGTAAACAAAAAAGACGCGCACTCTGATTGGTTGAGAGTGTTGTGAAAATGTGTCCCCTCCAACAATAAATTTTTCTCATTTGCTTTTTGCCTTAAGTTTCAACTCAAGTTACAGAAATAAATTTCAACAGTCTTATCAAAACTAATCAGCAACAGCAAAAAACTTTCATTCTTTCCTCTTGGAAACTTTCACCCCAGTTCCTTATTTGTCTCAAGTTCTTACACCTGTAATGAATTCAGAGAAGTGTAGAGTTTGCAAAAAGACACTTTTGGACAAACGAAGCTTACGTCGGCACATGAAAGATGTGCATAAACCTTATGCACAAACAAACGTATTCGTGTGCGATGAGTGCGCATTTGCTAATGAAAAAGTTGTCGAGCTCGAGACGCATATGAGACAACAACACAACTCAACCCACCCACGTTATTGCCTATACTGCAACAAGTTTTTCACGGACAACCTCAAGTACATGGAGCACATGAATAAAAATCATGGACTGCCAGTATGGGATGCTAATGCTGAAAACAACCCAAACTCTGGAATTCTTCCGTCCGAGCAAGCTTTCGGCGGTGTTTTGAAAACATATGACATACCAGTGGGAGAACATGAAATAGACTTGCAAAGTTTCATGCGTAGCAAACGTGATGAGATTGAAAACGTAGTTCAACTCAACACCCAAAATCAAGCACAAAAACTTCAGTTTAGCGCACTGGTACAACTCACAAAACCAACGAGCGATGAAAATGTTAGCAGCCAGCCAGATCGCATCAAAATATACATCAACTCAAAAATGCAGCGGGTCGACTTCACAGGCTTGAGCAAATCCTGTTTCGCTGGAATGGTTGAACAAATGCTGCTTGCCTTGAACAACTTTGCATCCCATGGTAGCGGCTGGACAGTAGATAGCATTGAAAACATTGAATTGATGCTCGCCAGGTCAAAACCAATTGCTGCTTCTTCATATTTAGCTCTGCCTACTGAGCTAGCAAAATGTCAGTACCTGTTGAACATTCGAAACCGACAAGACGAGAAATGTTTTCTCTACTGCTATACAGCTTAGTACCATAACACATTCGGACCCCGGTTGATACCCGCCAATGCTTAATGGAGACAAAAGACAAATCCAATAATGTATAGTTCGGAAAATCCAGAAGCAAAACAAGCGGCTGGTGAATTCATGATGCCCATGGCTTTTCACCAGATGGAAAAATTTGAACTGCTGAACTTGGTACGCGTTAATGTTTTTCGACACTCGAACGAGAAACTGATTCCTTTCCGCATATCAAATAATAAAAACTACAATTTCAATCTGGATCTGCTCTTGCTTAGTGATGGATCAATGCATCACTATGTCCTGATCACAAATATCGAGGCACTTATTCATAAATATCTTGGAAAACACCAGCGCATTGACAACCATTTGTGTCGTAACTGTTTCCACATCAGCACCTCATTGGCTCGACATGAGAGACATGAAGAAATATGCCATCAAAACACGCAAGCAATAATTAAAATGCCGAAAGCCGAACAGCAAAACTTTGAATTCAAAAATGTTCAAGCCCGATGGTTTGCGCCGATTGTTGGATTTTTCGATCTGGAGTCAATAGTTGAACCAGTTGCTAACACTATCAATACACAACAAAACTCAGTTACTAGAGCATTGGAGGAACACAAGCCGTGTAGTTACGCTTTGCTCTTCGTTGCTTTAAATGAAACAAAGCCATTCTACTTCGATCTCAAATGTGGTCCGAATGTCATGGTTGAATTTGTTAAGTCACTGGAACAAATTGCTAGGGATATATACGACGTGAAACAACAACACAAAAACTTTGCCGGCGAGCCAACAATCACTAAAGATCAAGCTAGTTTGTGTTGGATTTGTGAAACTGAATTGAATACATCCTCACAAGATCCCACTGTTCTAGACCACTGCCATTTCACAGGAAAATTTTTGGGATGGGCACATGCGCAGTGCAATTTGAAACGCAAAACTCTAAACTTCACCCCCCTATTTGCGCACAACTTGGCAAACTATGATCTTCATCACGTAGTATTAGCACTACAAAGTCTGAATGACAAAAACACAATTTCAGTTGTGCCAAGCACGAGTGAGAAATTCATTTCATTGCAAATTGGAGTGCATATGAAAACAACACAAAACAAGAAAGGTGTTTGGACAAGCCAGTATGAGTATATCAGACTATTGGACTCATTTAAGTTCATGAATGCATCGCTCGAAAAGTTGGTACAGAACCTGCCATCTGATCAATTCACCTTATTGGAACAACATTTTCAAGCGTGGCCAACAACATCGGTTAATTTGCTAAAACCAAAAGGCTCGTTCCCTTATTGCTTCGTCGATAGCTTTGAAAAACTGCAAGAGGCCCAGCTTCCCCCTCTCGAGAAATGGACAAACAGTTTGCAGCAGTACGAGGTAACAGTGAGTGAAGATGAATACAAGCGAGCCCTCGAAGTGTTCAGTTTATTCAAGTGCCAACACATTGGTGATTACTACAATTTGTATTTGACAACAGATTTGTTTCTCCTCGCTGCAGTAATACTCTGCTTTAGAAAGGTGTGCTATGATACATATGGGCTCGACTGCTGCCAGTATTACACGGCTTCCAACTTGTCAGGAGATGCAATGCTCAAAATATGCAACCCTCAACTACATCTTCTAACAGAAAGGGAACACCTCAACATGGTAGAAAGTCTTATAAGAGGAGGCGTGAGCTCGGTTTACAGCAAGCGGCTCTGTCGCGCAAACAACAAGTTTCTTTCGGACTACAAACCGAAGAACATTTCCTCATTCATAATAATGATCGATGCCAATAATCTGTATGGAGGAATCATGGAAAAACTCCCCTTACCCCTCCATGATTTCGAAATGTTTGACAAAAGTGAATGGACCGATGAGGAAGCCCAGGAAATTTTGCGTCGAATATTGAATACGCCTGATGATGATGAGGTTGGATACATAGTTGAAGTCGATTTCAGTTATCCCGACAGCCTGCACGATCTACACTCTGATTTTCCTTTGGCGCCCACAAAAGATGCGATTGATGAATGCTGGCTCAGTGAGTATCAAAGCAGCTTGTTGGCCGACATGCAAATTAAAAAACCCCCGCAGGTGAAAAAGCTCATTCAGACGTTGTTCGATAAACAGAATTACACTCTGCACTATCAAACCCTCAAACTCTACGTTGAACTAGGATTGGTGCTGACCAAGCTTCATAGAGTGCTTTCGTTCAAACAGCAAAAGTGGCTGGCACCCTACGTACAACTGAACACCGAAAAGCGAAAGCAAGCGAAGAATAAATTTGAGGAGGATTTTTTCAAATTGATGGTTAACTCATCGTTTGGAAAAACTTGTGAGGGAAAGCAAAACCGAATGAAAGTCAGGATAACCCGCACGGAAGAGGAAACGCTAAAGTGGACAGACAAGCCCGAGTACCAATCATCAAAAATTATTAGTTAAGATCTTGTCACCCTATGCCTTCAGCAATCAGAAATACTTTGGGACAAACCAACCATAGTGGGTGCCTGTATATTGGATTTGGCAAAGAAGTTCATGTTCGAGTTTCACTACAAAGTCATAAAGAAAAACTTTGACAGCAATTTACTTTATTCAGACACGGACTCTTTCGTATATGAAGTGCGTTCAAGAGACTTCTTTGCAGAAATACAACGGAAAAAGTCGGTCGCTGAACAGTTTGATTTTTCAAACTTTCCACCAGAACACCCCTTGTATAGCAGGGACAATGCACGTGTCACTCTTTAGTTCAAAGATGAGATGGGAAGCCGGCCAATTGCTGAGTTTTGTGGACTCAAGCCAAAGCTGTATTCAATCAAGCTCGCTGAAGGCTAGTCTTTTTCACTAGCCTCCCCCCCCCCTCCCCTTTCACTCTACAAACACAAGTAATCAAAACAAACAGGCATATGCAAATCTTTCTAGCAAATAAAGTTTGTTTGGGTATGGAAACAATGGAATGAATTTGAAATAAACTAAGTTTTTTTTTCAAGTTGCACCAAACAGTCAGCAAAAGGGGTCACAAAAGATGCACGCCGCAGCATGACGCATGAATTGTACAAGCAAACTCTTTTGGGCGGTGAGGTGGTGCGTCTGCTCAACACGAGAATAGCTTCAAGCAACCACAGGCTGCACACAATTGTGGTCAACAAGAAATTTTTGTCAGGCTACGATGACAAACGATTTATTATGAATGACCAAGTTTCCATGCTGCCCTATGGTCATCGTTCAATAAGAGAGGATATGTTCCTCAAATCAATAATGAATGACCCCGATTGGGGCGCCGATGATTTGGGCGAAAGCGAGCAGGAAAGCGGGCAGCAGGCGCAGGAAAGCGGGCAGCATGCGCAGGAAAGAGGGCAGCATGCGCAGGAAAGCGGGCAGCGGGTGCAGGAAAGCGGGCAGCGGGCGCAGGAAATCGGGCAGCATGCGCAGGATAGCTCGCAGCAGGTAAAAAACAAAAAGCAGCAAAAAAACAAACATCAAACGCAACAGTCAGCAAACGTTCTACAAACTAATAGCATTCTAAACACAAGTTTCAACTTAATTCCCGACCCAGGTTTTCACCAGCGAAATTTTAGCGAGGACGAATTGAACCAAAATTTGGTAGATTTTGACAATTTGTCAGAGTTTTCGGACAGTGGTTCCTCTACAGACGCAGCTTGCGATGGATTCATTCTAAGTCAAGCGATGGAAGATTCAGATAGCAGCCCCCAACCTCTAATCACAATTGATGAACAACCTCCAGCCAACCTCCCAGTAACAATTGATCAACAAAATCTGCAAGATCAACCACCTACCAAAAAGAGAAGACGAGCAAGAATCATAGAAAGTAATAGCGAAGAGGACTGACGAACCAAACAAAACTAAAAAGTCTTGTCTCATCCTGTATTTGTACCTATATTGGCCAAAAAACACTTGCAGCCGGGCTTATATGGCCCAATTGGCTTTTTTAAAAAGTTAAATTTGTACCGTCCCCCCTTTTTGGGCTAGAAATTTCTTGTGTGTAGTGAGTGAGGTCATGTGAAAGGGAGGGACACTGACGTACCAGGAGGGGTTGATCTGCCACGGCATGTGACAGAACACCGTTCTTCCTGCACATATCAGACTGTATCAAAATTCGTTTTTGCAACAAAGTTTGTGTCGCAAAGAACCTACTAAGTCAGCTTTTCCGCTGCCATACATGCAGGGTTTCTATTATTATTGTGTTACACCCAATAAAAGTCAGCAGAACCGGATGATTTTTTGAAAAATAGTTCCTACCCATATATCCGGTCTACTAAAAACGATTTTTCTTACTCAATTGTTGCGCAGGGTGATGTGTAGTTGTCCGTTACCCAAATCATGAACAACCCTGTCTTGTCGCTCAAAAATTTCAGGATTTTTGCACTTCCAGCAATGGCAGATGTTGAGATCAATCACACTTCCGTTCAAGCAAAACACAATTTTCCTCAAGTTTCTGATGTTTCTTGACGAACTAGCTAAAAATTTGAAAAAATTTAATTTAATAAATCAGACTTGACAAGACTGGCGGGGTATTCATTGAATTTTTATTTCAATTAGACAAATTTCTTACGTTAGAATATTCAAGTCTAAGCCATCAATTCAACGATTTCGCTCTTTAGTTCTCATTCTGAATAAGTAATGGTTACGTGACTCTGCTTGAAGTCACTGAGCACTTCTGGTGTTTATTGTGAACCGTAAAGCGGCTCAAGATGTTCAGTCAAAATTTCAAAGTGACTTCTACAGAGTCACTTAACCACGTTTAAAACACACAACTTCACGTTTTAAAATGACGAAAGTCAAGAGTTTCAACTTGTGGCTAAGTAGCAACTTCTGACGTTTTTACTTCTGGCACTGCAGACTTTCGTCATTTGAAAATTGAAGATGAGTGTTTTAAATTTTTAAATGTACTCAACACTTCATTGAATGTACACAACAATTCATATAGCCTATCGAAAGATGTACAAATATCAATTTTTGAATAATTAAAACTTCATAATATCTATTAATTAATAATTATTTTGTGAACCAAAGACTTGAATTTTAATCTCTAAAACTTTTGAAACAATGCATTTCGCTTCGTAGCTTTTTCTAATACAAAGAATTGAGAGACCTAAAAAAAGACTTACCTTGCTAGTGGTTTCTGATTGGGACAACTATAGACAGACGGAAGAACAAGCTGCATTCCTCACAATTTTTTAAAACTTGCGCGCAGTAAAAAAAGTGGCAATCATTTTGATTTGAAAATCTTTACCCCCCCCCCCAAATTTAAATTGTAAACTATTATAATTTAAATATCATAGGTGAACCCCCTCTTATTGCTTTTTCACTTGCCCCCATTACCTCAAAAATTATTTTGGAAGAGGCAAACACTAATGTGTCCCTCAAGAAAAACCAACTTTCAACATAAATCGCCATTTTTTTTCGCAAGTTTCAACTATTGATGCTGACTGATCGCTACTGTTGCTCAAGACAAGGGTAAAAAATTATTAACCGATCACCAACTGTTCGAGGAAAGAATGAAGAATAAATGAATATAATTGTCGAATAAAGGAAACCAGAAATTCAGACGCAACAATTTTCTAGTGATGGGTCTTGTTTTTTTAGCCAAAAATGTTTCTAAGCCGATTTCCCTGGGTCCCCCGAAAGCTTTTATTTAATTCCCGTAATCCTGATTTTTTGATGTGTCGGCAAATTTTTCTAAGATCTTGCCGCAAAAATCTAGTGGGGGACCAAAAAACCTAAAACTCTGAACATTTTTGGCTAAAAATTGGGTTAGGTTTTGTTAAAATCGGATAAATGCACGCTTAAAATTTGCAGCGTCGAACAATAGCGCTTCTAAGTGACTGAATTTACGTAGTAAAACAAGGTCTAGCTAAAGCGAATTTGTCTAGCGCTGCACAATATGGCGGGAAAATTAGCAAAATTTGCAAAGAATTAGAAC
>NW_027451377.1:0-87500 GCF_964194025.1 Convolutriloba macropyga
AATACCCGAGTGACGGAAATCATTCATTCTTTGCCACTGTTGTATGCGTTTATGCTGTTAACGTATATCTTATTTCACCGTTTGCTCTTTAATTGTCAATCTTTATTTGTTTCAGTCAGAAGAAATGTGAGATTATCTGGGAACTTTAAACGACAGAGCACTGAATGGTATATTGGCAAACGAAATGTAAGTTCTTTTTTGAAACTTTCACCGGCATTTGTTTTCACGTACTAATCAACTACCGTCAAATGTTGAAAAAAATTGAGAGACATTTGTCTAGAATTCAATGAAGAATGAAAAAGATTGAAAAGATTGTCTGAGAAATTATTGTCTTACATTTGACGATTTATGGAAAAATGGTGCATATCTGTTATATTGGAACAAATGAGAAACAATTTCAGAACCCCTTTCGAGATCCAGAGGTGAATCAACTGGGCATAATGTGGAGCAAGCTGCGTGAAGATCTGCAAGAGGTTTGAACAAATATAGTTTTTATATTGACCTCTTTTCTTACAATTTAAGGTGATGTGACTTTGCACACCAACTTGCGACACTTTTAAATTTGACAGCTTACGATATAAAACTTTTACCAATGAATGTTTTAGTATTTCTTATTTGATTTTGCCAAATTTTCACCGTTTTTATTGAAGGATAAGTTGCAAGCAAAAGTGAAAACTTGAAAAAGCTGTAAATCTTAAACTTTCAAATCTACAATAAGTATTACAGAATTAAAGCAAAGAATAAATTTATACACCAGATTTGATGAAACATTATTAATCGACCCACATTAAACAGTGCTGTAGCTCAATGGTCTTCAAGAGATTGTATCTTTTTCGTAGCTTTTGAAAATTTAAAAAAATTACACTGTGATTGCATTTATAAATGGTTTTATATGAATCCGAGAAGGTTTTATTAAGAAGGGCAAGAGCTAAGGCTGAAAAATCATGATTCAAGGGGAGTGGTACAAGGAGAAAGGAAATGGTTGACATCAATTCAGGATCCTTAGTCCACTTTAACACCTACGCATCTTTTGTTTAAATAGTTTTTTAAGAGATACTTACAAGTATGACCGCTGTTCTCCCAAGGGAGAGGCTAAAAGCCGCTTTTCCTCAAATGTCCTTCCTAATTTCTCCTTAGACCACTATTGGACCGCGTCTGAGGACATTTCAACGACTCGCTGTTATTTTTCACTAAGGATAAGAGTTCAAAATTGATGACGCACTTCGGCCAATTCATGAAGAATTAAATACTCGTCATGCAAAGAGTGCCACTAACAACAAAACTTCCCACCAAGAACATTTAATCCTGGCTGAAATTTATTGCATGCGCATTATCATCAATATGGCGTTTTTCAAATTCAACTAGTTTCTTACGGAGCTTTGAATTCTGTTGACGAGGACAAAAAACATCACTATGCACAAACTGCTCGTAAAGTGCAATGAGGCTAACTGTTGCAATTAAGGTCGAGGTATGCGTTTATGATCGAATGGGGTATCGGCGGGGGTGGGGGTAAAGTTCGTTCTTAATTTTTCAGAATAACTCTCTATAGATAAGGTCTGCCTGAGGTCTGATCGATATCGAGCGACAGCATAATGAGCTTAAGTCTCATGATGTTATGTATCCTATATATTCTCCATTTTTGTCGGAAACTGGAAAATCACATTCTAAAACTATCTTTTTCTAATTTCAGATGCCCCCGACCACATTTCAATGGTGAAGTCAAGAAGCCCCACCAGATTAACAAGTCAATATAACAGCTAGCAAAAGAGTGGCGACCAAAGTGAGGAAAACTGAAAATAACAGCCAAGCTGCCTGAATTTGGTGAGCTCAGATTGGGCAGTTTTCAGTCTCAATGCTTTTTGAATGTATCAACCTGTGATTTCTGTATGAGAGTTTGTTGACAATTATTCGAATTCAAATGTCGACCACACTTGTTGTTGTTAGTATGTGAGACATCAGGGGTTGGGCTCCCAAAGATTTTCATCGAGGGATCATGGTAAAAAACATCAGGAAACCCCATTGATGGAATCATACTATGCTATATTAGCATTTCAGGGTGGACATTGAAATTTTAGGGCGCCTTAGAAATCTGCAGCACATAAGAACTAAACATCTTTCCAAAACTAGGATACTGATTCTGTTCGCAGTTACAAAATATTGATTTCTAAAAGTTTTTACGGAACCTTCTATTCCACAACTTAAATTATGATATCCCATTGAAACGAAATTTTATCGCCTTGATAACAAAAATAATTAATCTTGGATTAACTTGTCAAGATCCTGCCATGTTCCATGTCATGATAATATGAAGATATGTACAAGTTTGCAAGTTCCTTGCATGGCTGTTAAGAAACAAGATTGGCAAGATTATCAAGATGGGTTAACCATGACATGGCAAGAAATAGCATGCATTAAAAATTCAACAGCATCCAAAGACAAAATATAGAAGGAAATCATAAAATTAAGCAAAAATTATCACCATTTATCAAGAATTAGCAACAAATGTCATTTTAAAGTTTTCAGAGGGTGCTGTCTAGGAAAAAATGCGCCGCCCACAACAAACTATAAAGTTTTATGAAGGTAAAGTAGAAGCCGTTTTTTTAATTCTCTCTCCATTTCTCTACGATTAAAATCCAATAGCTTAACAAATCGTTCGCATATAGTTAGTTCGGATTAAAATTGATTGATAGCTTCAAGATTACTGGACATTATAAATCATACATATAGCCTTTGCTTTCATGGTTTCTAGAATCTCATATTAAAGAGGATCAATAAAAAAACTTGAAAAAAATCAAAACATAACTTACAAGATCTAAATAAGCAGCACAAGATTTTAGGATTTTTCTCAAAAGATCTGATTGGGCCTGGTCCGAAAAAATGCTCTGAAACCTGTATTCTCAATTAGTTTTGACAACTATCTTTTTTTGTTAAGAATAATAGTATTTTTCCAATGCTATTTTGTAAATAATTTTGCTTTAATTTCTAATCGAATACATTTGGTCGTCAGAAAATGTCAAGTTGCAGAAGAAATTCGCCCTTTCTTTATTTAAAAATTTTTACTGAAGAAAGAAAAATTCGAAATGAAACTGTTTGCTTTTCAAGGTTTTTTGAAACATTTTTCAGCAAACACAGGACAAATTTTTTAAAAACTGAGGCTTAGATGAGCATGACAAAATGTGTTGTTTCAACGACGTTATATGATCATGTCAAACAGATTTCAACAAGTCGTATATTATCTGAAAACAAGCTTAAAACAGAGCTGTTTTAGATACAAATGACCGTTCTTTATTACATTTCTCTGAATGTCTTTTAATGACATTACATTTTTCAAAAAAATTTTTTAATCTGCAAACATGTAAATTAATCTAACCACATGGTTAATGTTACATGTTAGAAATTTATTAATCAAACATTATTTTTGTCTAATTTATAACAAACTAAGGTTCGGTTTTCGTAAAATAATTTAATAAAAAATATGTTTAAATCCTGCAACCCTTCTGTCTATTGGAACTCTTTCGTGTCGTTTAAGCATTTCCGCTGTAAGTTTTTGTTTAAATTTGGTCTTCGACGTTTCTTTTCTAATTGTAATTGGAAGTGTGTTCCATTTTCGAATAAAGTTACGAACAATTGAACTTTGAACCATTACTCCATTTTGACTTACATTTTAATAATAGGCACGTTTTCTAAAAATCTGAAAAGTTTATTAGAGCGATTTCTTGTTTGTTGGAGAATATTGAAAAACCTATTTAAAGACACCCGTGTTATTTGGAGCTCTGCTGGAAGAATTTTAGTCTCCAGAAGTAGATCTCTGGCAGTATCGCATTTGGTTTTCATAAAGCAAACTTTTATTCCCCAGTTTATCTGTTTGTTAATTCTGTCAATAGAGTAAGATTGTTGTAGGCTATTTAAAATGCTCAAATGGTATAAGAATATCACAGTAAATATTGTAGGATAAAACAGAAAACCTTTAAAACTTTTACCAAATTAGAAATTGGTAAGACTGTATTCCAAATAAATACTGTAGTCCAAATAAATAGAGACTGTAGTTCAATTAAATTCTGTAACGAAAATCCCAAGATTCACTTTATTTTTGAAACAAAATTTTGAAGCAAAATAAAATGTGCGAGACGGTCAAAACCTATTATCCATAGAAATCTTCAACTTTATCTCATGTGATATACAATGTGTTTCAACCAATCAAACATCGTCAAATATTTATTTATATTTAGTTTTTCAAGACTTTTTGGCTTTCACTGGACGCTTCTAGAAATGTTTTGATGAATTAATTGATATTTATATGTGTTTTTCAGTTTAGCAAAGAACCAGTTAGTTTTTTTAAACAATTTGACTAGCTAAAAAGTTAAATTAAGCAGAAAGAAATGAAATACAATCTGCGTATTTTTTTAAAATATTTTTAAAAAGCAAATACTAAATTTATTTTTTCCAATGGTGATGGCAGCAGGATCTGCAAATCAAAAACGTATTAAAAAATTTTGAACCCCTTTTGCGATTATGGTGCAAGGTAACTTCAATCTGAAAGTTAATTTCCATCATCAATTTATGCAGCAACAGTTGCATTCCTTAAACATTAATTCATATGCTTTGCGTTATACGTGTCTCTTCCCCAAGTGTTCCAAGAACTTTAATTACATAGGATCTTACAAGTTTCTCTCGAAGTTGCTTGATGCGCTTTCTTATCAGATCTGATCAGACAATAATTATATCTCAAGTGACAAAAATTCTTTATATCAAATGACTTGACTGAATAAAATAACAAACTTTTCAATAAGTTCTTCAATGACTTCGAAAAATCGTCAAAATCGCAGACAAAAAGTAAAAAAATTAATCTTGTAGGGCCCCTGATCAGACTTTCCGTACAATTGAATTTAAATATGTAAAAGTACTACTGTTTAGGTAGTCCTACTGTACAGTCCTAACTGATGAGTAAACGTCAAAATTAAGGCAAATTTACCTGCACAATTCATCTTAACTATTCAGGTAATTTACGCTTACAGTAGTGGTACTGTAAGATACTGCAATAGTAAGGAAGAATTGGGCAGGTATGTTTTCCTTAGTTTTGAGGTTTGCAGGAAACTTTCAAGCACATTATGCAGAAGGAGTGCGTAAAAGATTTCAGGTAAATTTATCTAAAATTTATGTTAGGTTCACATAACGTAACGTACAGTGAAGCCAAAGAACGTGCACAGTTTTAGTACATTTACTTGAATTGGTAAGTAATTTTATCTGCCTGCACGTTATTTAGATTGCAGACTTTCTGACAGAATCCTATAATTTTGGATTTTTGTCGACAACAGTGACAATAACTTCAAACTTTAAAGTTTTTCTTTATTAATTACTTGAGATTATCAAATTTGGCTGGGCTGCTACAGATCACACAATACGGGATCTCTTTATGTATGCCAGTCAAACTTGACAAAAGATATAACAAATCGAAGGCAAAGATATATGCCTAAGACCTGTCAGTGCTATAAGTCTCAATTTAAAATAGTTGGGGGGTTGAAAGTATTTAATTTATAAAAGAGTAAAAATAAAATTACAGCTTACTAATTACCAGTTGTGTAGTGGTGAATTGGAGGTGAGCTGCTGGGCGATCGTTCACTTGGGTGTTTCTTCAGTTATGTTATTTGTCGAAAAGGAAAGTTATAAAATTAAATCTGGAATTATTTGTCTAAGTTATTAAACAATTTTGTTCGACTATTTTATTGTTAAAGTGAAGTTAAATTTTGAGAAAAATGAAAGCAGTTGTCTGCTGCTCGTTTCTGGGAGTGATTTCTGTCTCTCTAATTTTATTCCGTCCCACTTCGCTGAGAGAAACAATTAATTCCTCTCAGCTCCGTTTGGGCCGATAGGGAGCGAATCACAAACTCACGTTCATAGTGAGGTGCTTCTTAATTTTCCTATTGGCCGAGAAGGCAAGAGAATTAACTCTTTTTTATCTCACGGAAAAATTATTGAAACTCCAAAAAATAATAAAAATCTAAAAAGCTGAGAGCATCAATTATTGATTTCGTAGGCGCCTGTTTTCTGCTTTTCCCCTCCTCTAAAATCGCAACAATTATGGTTTTCTTGGGGGCTTTTTATGAGTCTCTATTGTCTTTTCCCCTGAAGCAATCTGCTTCATCTTTATTGAACTTGGGGGGAAAGATCTGCATTGCAACTGTCAAAAGCAGAAGTAATTTAAATCAAAAGAAACTGTGGTTTTACAGGCCGCCTACGTTCAACAATGTACATTTTCTATCCTGGATATAAGCGAGGAGATCCAGGCCTAAAGTTGTGTTATTTAAATAAGTCGAACTGAGTTGTTTAAATACTTGTGTACTGGTAGTCTTAATAAGCGTTAGTTTGTTTAGCGCGCGGCGAAAGAATGGTTAATTAGCGCCTAAATACGTTCGCTCTAATGCGGGATTAATTATCCGCTCATTTGTAACAGCTCTCGTAATACTACAGCTCACCCCGATTTTTAAGATAGAAAAGAAAATGATTTAAAAAAAAAGAAATATATTGCATCGTATATAATTTTATTGCGCTTGAGACATATAAATGAGTTACTACAAGTTCAGACAGTTATGAAATTAATCGCAAAGGGCGATAATGGTATGCTATAAAATTAATCGCAAAGGGCGATAATGTTGTGCTGTATTATTCAAAAAATTCTTTGGGCAAAATGACTGGGCTTGGTACTGGACTGTCGCCGTCGTCCAATATATTAAACACTTCCACAACTTCTTCAGTTTGTATAGTCAGTTCCACAGGTGATGATGATGCCGCCTTTTCCACAGGTTTTCTGTCTGTTTTCTTTTTGGCTTCTAGTTTGTGTCTTTCTTCTCGTTTATTTTTCCGAGTTTTCTTGTCCTTCATTTTTCTTAATTCGCGATTTAGCTCTTTAACCTTTTGCACTAGCTTCTTATTTTCAATTCCGAGCTTTTGATTCGCTGATGTGATTTCTAGATGTTTTTGGATGTACACCTTATTCAATTGTTTTAGATTGCTGTCTTCAGTCTTCTGAAGTTGTTTTGTAATCACATACTGACGTCTCCAGTAGTCATCGCTGGTAGTTTTTTCCTTCTCATTGCTCTCCATTTTGAGGTTCTCAAATTTTATTTGCAATTCTTGTAGTTCCGTTTCTTTGATGAAGAGCTCTTGCTTGAAGCGGTTGTTTTCTGTGATGAGACTTTCTTTTGATGTTTCGCTACAATGGTCTTCTGCTGAAGGGAACGCGGTTATAGCATCATAAGGGACGTTAATGTAGACATCTAGCTGGTGATTTCTTACGTTATACGTTTTCGTTTCTGGATCTCTGTTCTTTATCCTCCACGTGTTAGATTCACTGCTTAGGCTAAAATGTTTTACGAGTGGCAATTCGTCCGATTTCATGAAGCAATCCTCATTCGTAGCATCATTTCTAACTTTCACCCGTTCTAATGTTGTAAATTTGTTGTAATTTGCTTTGAGCGTGTATTTCAGATGGTTGAGAAATCTCGGGTTCTCAGGATTTAGGTCTGCCTCTCTACTTCGTTGTACGTTCAAGCAGTAGTGTTTGTTTTTCCTATCTTCCTCAGATAAGAGGTCATCAATGTTGGCTAATTTTCGGATCTTTTCCGCATGGTTATTATTCAGAAATTGTGAGGGGCATCTTTTGCGGTTTTTTTTCCAGTTAACTTCAGGGTCGTACTGGTTAGAAGTTGATGGAGTGTCCAGTTGTGGTTTTATGGGTGCAAACGGGGGAGTTGATGTTTTGCTTGGATGGTCATTTTTCCTAATTTGATTTGGGTGTGCTGCAGATTGTTCGTGGGGAGTGTAGATTGTTCGTGTAGAGGACATGTTGACAGTCTGATTTTGATCAGTTGTGGTGATCACACTCTTAAGTGTTGCTTGGCTGTTCATTGTGATGTGTGGGATCTAAAATTATTTTTGATTATTTTTCCTGTGTCTTAATTATCACACATTATGGTCTCTTTCAAGTTTGCAATTGTATTGCTAATATATTCTATTGTAAAAAATGTTTTTGTAAGATTTTGTTGCTAACTGCATTACTTAAAAATTATAATGCTAAATGCATTTGTTATTAAAGTTTGGTAGAAAAGTTTTTGTTTTGCTAAATGCAAAGTTAATTTTAATAAAGGGAGGGGGGCAATAATAAAAAAATTTTTATACTTATGCCAGGCGGGCAGCCCTGGCACAAGTACGTCTTTCTCCGCTGCCCGGAGGTGTGAGTCTTGGGGCGTGCGTCACACTAACACGGCTGCAACGACCCGTGCAGCTGGGGAGACAACCTTGCTTTAGCTGAAAGAAGGAAATTTTTCGGGTCGTTTTTGGAACTTTCAGTTATCGTGTTAGTGTTCTGAATTATTTAGGTTCAAAAGCCAGGGGGGCAGGCTGGAGAAAGCTGAGGTAACCCCTTCCCGAGGAAAAGCTAAAAGAGAGAAAAAAAGATCGTTTGTACTTGAGTTGTTTTTGGTTTATTAGACAACGTCGTCTAAAAAATTTTTGCAAATGGGACATTTTTTCTGCTTATTTATGCATACGCGACAGAATCGGTGTTCATGTTGGGAAAAATGTGGGTGTTTTGTTACTCCTAATTCTGTTTTCATTTTTTTGCATAAATTGCATCGGAAGTAGGATGTGATCAGGACGGGAAGACAAGGTCGAAGACAGATGGGACATTTAGGGTTTGGGTATCTTTTAAAAAGTGCTTTTCTGCAAGGAATACATACATAGTGGGGATTTTCTTTGGGGAATTGCTTATGTAGTTTTTCTACAATAATGGTTTTTCGTGAACATATGGGGCAGATAATGTCCTTATGGGGATAGAGCCAACGGAAACCGTCGATTAGGGATTGGGAAAGACCCATCGAGTGACTGTTCTCTTATTTTCCTTAGATAGAAACAGGAAAACCTTTGAGAAACTGCAGTAGGATGAGATTAATGAGGAACGATATGGCAAGCAAGGTAATTAGGATTAGGATAAATATTTTTGTGGATAGGTCTAGATTGGTCATTTTTAGTATCTGGAGAAAATTTGGCGAATTGCGGAAAGGAGGTAGTTATTAATAAAAAGGGATATTGCCAATGCGCATAAGAGAACAAATAGAAGAATAAACAATGCTATGGGTTGCATTTTGTCAATTCAATGAGTAGTGCAGAACTAGGGTGAAGGAGGTGATTTGTTCCTGGTAAAAACTGAGTTGAATTAGGAATATCGATTGGATTAAAAATAAAACTAGGGAAGGAAGTAAAATTTTGGATGTTCTTGGACTCATTTTAGATTATGTGGTTGTTTTTTCGCAACGAGGGCATAATTTATAATCTTCTACGCAAAATTTACAAAAGTTGACGGGCTTATGATCACTGTGATGAAACGTTTTTGCAACAGAGTATTGAAATCTTGTTTGTTTGCAAATATCACCTTGAAACCAGTTAAAGATTGAAAAGATAACATTAAATTTAGAGCATTTAGGACAAAAATCGTAGCCCATATCGTTTATAACATATTGGTAACAGAGCAGACACATTACGTGGGGTAGTTCGTTAGGGGGGTTCTCGTGTAATTTCTTGAAAACAATTGTTTCACGTCTGCAGCATAAACAAATTAATGAGACCGGTTTGGATTCTATAGTATTGGTTTCTTTGTCAGTTGTATTCATTTTTGGAAGATTGTTATTTAAGGGAATTATGGGATTGGCACGGTTGGAGGATTTGGTTGTCGATTATTTTGGGATTTTATTGCTTGGTCTATTACTAATATAATTATGAACATCAAAAAATTGAAAGGAATACTTACAACTACGAGGAAAACGGTTAAAACGAAGGAGAAGGCTGCTGCAATAATCATAAAGGCCATTAATAAAAAATCAAGTATTTTGGGGATAAACATTTTGGATAATTTGTGAAGGTAGTTTTGAATCAACGATTTTACCACGGGTTGTTTGGGTCAATTGTTTGTTTGCATAAAGGGCATTTAGTAGTTGTGAAGGTCATACACTGCAAACAAATTGATTGTTTTGGGTGAAAATCTCTGAAGTGACTGTGGCAGGTGGATAACTTTCTGACTTCTTGACAAGAATCACACTGGAAATAATGGCAATGACTGATTGTATAAATGGGAGTTACGCAAATGGGGCATTTAGGTTGGTTCCAATATTTAAATAATTCGTTTCTACAAGGAATGCAAGCAAAATGGGGGGGCTGACCATTTGGGTTTTTGTGCAATTTTGTGAATTGACGGCAAGGGAGATAACAAACAGGGCATTCAACTTTAGGGGTTGTATCAATTTGAGGTTGCTGAGACGATATCTTCAGAATGTTTCCCATTATAAGGACAAATTAGAAAGATTCGGGTATACGAGTTCTAATCCATGGTGTTCAAGTTCGTTGGGGATAGTTACATTTAGATCTGCAATGGCAAAAAAGAAATTCCAGTGTTTCTCGTTTGGATAAATGTAATAATGATTAATGGTACCGGTGCTTAAAAACATATAAGTTATCTTGATACATGCTTTATACTGTGTGAAACAAATATTGAACCATCTTTCTACTTTAACGATTTTAATTTTTTCCTTACCAATAAACAAAATCATTTTAGTTTTAACAATTTGGAAAGAAATGGGGGAAAAGAACAAATTGATCAGAAAAAAAAGGATAGAATAAAATGAAGAAGAGGAAAGGAGGAAAAAAAAATTTTGGAGAGCAAATTATGTAAAACAAATTACTTTACTGAAGAGCGCCCAAGTTGACTGGGAAATGCTCTTCGATATCAATGAGTGCAAGAAAGAATTCCCAGTGCATCATTCCCATTGTTACTCGAGTAGAACCCTCACATCCACGCTCGTAGTCTGTATAGTGTATAATTATACAGGGTTTAATCTCTGCTGTGGAAGTTTCAATGAAAGATCTCTCGAGGGACTCTACTTTGACTAGGCGCTCACCAAAGTGGAACAGCATTATAGAAGATCTAAATTAAAAGGGATTTTAGAACCATTTAAAGCTTGGGATATATTTATAAAGAATGTCCAATAGGGGGAAGATGGTGTTAAGGTAATGGTTCCATCAGTCCAAGTGTTTAAATATTCAAAATGGAGTATTAATTGTGGGATTACTCTGTTGCTTTTTGTCGTGACAAATGATTTTTCAAAAAATTGTATTTGTATAAGGCAGTTTTTGATATGAGAATATCATTGCTGCTTTTAATTGTTAACAGTTTCCAATTCTTTAGTAATGAAATCGTTTTGAGAACAATCACTTTTCGGCAATTCAAAATAAAGATTGTGAGGTACACAGTTTGGGTTTTCTAGAATAAAGAGGAAGAATTTCCAATGAACTGAAAGAGGATTAATACTTATTAAACAAATTTTTTCACTTTGGATTTCTTTGAGCGTTACTAGCATAGTAGGTACAGGAGTTGGGTATGCATCAAAAGATCGTTGAATTTTTTGTAACTCTACAAATTTGTTGTTAACTGCAAATATCATAGTTTAGAATGATACCTAAGCAATGTAGATTGGATGTTGTACTTGAAATACCGAGTTCTCTTTGAATGCTAGAAAAATGGTGAATTCGGCGAACTGAGGATGAGTAATGAAAATAGTTAAAAGTCTGTAAATATTTGTCATGGGTTTTTTTGCGAAAGTCATTATACTTATAGCGGAAACATAGTATACGGCTAATAGCTCAAAATTTTGGTTTCCGATTCTGATTTGTAAGTTTCTATTAGTTAAATGAATCATGTTGCTGATCTAGCTCATTTGGCAGACTATTAGGGTCGAATTGTGCTAAATACACGAAATAATTCCAATACAACGAATGAGGGGTTAAAATCACAGTATCGTTTTCCCAAGTGTCCCAAAACTCAAAATTTATAACGATTTGAGGGAAAATGTCTCCGTGATTTTCTTCAAAAGTTTTCTTTATTTGATAAATTGTAACGAGTCTATCTTGAAACAAAAAGTACATTAATGGAAGCGTTTTAGTTGTTAATTAACTTATTGTTCTTCATTTCAAAACTATGTATAAAAGTATGTAAATGTAAAAAAAAGATAAAAAAGGGTGTGTCAATTATTTCTGAAAAGAGGATTATTGACAACGATTGATATTTATATATAATATATCAATCGGATTCACTTAAGCAAAATCGGAGTATGGGAAGAGTGCAGGCAATAGCTAGATAGACATAGTTGCGATTACATAGTTGAAAATGGATTATAAGAAATAAAAAGCAAGGAAGGAATCCACACATGTCTCTTACAGGAAAAGTCAAAGTCTAATAATATTTTTCTTCAGATGCTTTGAAACAATTTTGTATTCGACTCCAATGTTTACAAAAGTAATTGTGTCATCAATCAGGGCTCTTAACAATGAGAAGTATTGAAAATTTGAATGCGGTACGTCCAAGTCTATAATGTCACTGAAGTAGAAAGATGCAACTCTAATAGTTACAGTAGTTTTTAAATCGGAAAGACTTGAGGATAATATCTGTCCGGTGTATTGTCCAAATCGAATGAATAAAGCGTTAGGCTGTTTTATGAATTTGGGTTGCATAGCATAGCATCCTTGAGGTGTATCTAAACAAGATATTAATTAACTTATAGAGTCTAATACAAATAATTTTTTTGATTTTTGAGACAAATTATTTTTTTATGAAAAAGATGATTTTTTTTATTAACAGCTTTAAGGAGGTGCCACCACACTTCGAATGGTTGCATCATTTTGTGGCTGTGGTTGACGTGACGCCAGATTTGGGTATTCTACTTTATTATTTTCTGTATGACAATGCTCATCAACTTTATTTTCTCTTGGTTGATCCTCAACGCATTTGTAAGTTTTTTCTATGGTGCTGTAAGGTTGATAATTACTAAGCGGTAAAAAATGATTGTTGTTCTGTGGGGCCGACGGTTTGGTTTCGTTAGAGAATACCGGTGTAAAGAACGATAAGATACAAAGATTATATGTTGCTCCTAATAGAACTTTCCAAAAACCCATTGTTTTGTTGGATATTTTGTGGATTTCGAACGCTCTTATGATTGTTACGATTACATCAGTTAAGAATTTTATGCAAAAGAAACAAGCAAAATAAACTCCAATTTTTTCCAGATAAAAAGTGATGATTCCAAAAGTGCCTTTGAACTGGTCTGTAAAAAATGTAGGTGAAAGAAGAGAATCTAGATAAATTTGTCTGTTAATTCCCATTGCTGACGCATAGATATCTTTTTGAGAATAGTCTATGCTTCTTCCTTCTAGAACTTCTCTTGAAATTTTTGTCAAAACAGACTTTGAAGCTTCCGAATGCAAGATATTGTCCCAAAACGATTTAAGTTGATTTGGTGTGTAAATTCCGGCACGTTGCGATTCGTAACCGGTAAATTTTGGAATAGAACTAATAACTCTTGAAGAGAATATTTTTGGCGGTTGTAAAGGAACAGGTGCTGGCATCAAATGGTACCATGAATTT
The DNA here is from genome assembly GCF_964194025.1 of Convolutriloba macropyga. NCBI lineage: Eukaryota > Metazoa > Xenacoelomorpha > Acoela > Convolutidae > Convolutriloba > Convolutriloba macropyga. Next base: position 13,466 of record NW_027451377.1, read on the forward strand.
TCATTATCAATATCTAATTGGTAGGCATTTTTGTAGCCTCCAACACAATCTACTTCGTTTGCAAAAGGGTAGGTTTGTCGAGTAATTGGGTCGACGAACATTGTCCTACCATCATAATGAATAGGAATCCTATCATAACACTGTTCAAGAACCTGAAGTGGTGAGTTTCGTTTTGGACAGTGGTACAGCCAACCTATGCTACCATCTGTGTCTAAGAACATCGAGCGGTTGCCGGTTAACATATATCCAGCTAAACGATTGTTTTGGATAGCCTGCATTAGTATCATTTGTTTTTGAGTTCGATCAAGTTCGCATTGCTCTATGACCAAACCTTTCCATGCTTGTTTTATTTGCATGTAATTATGATATATGACAAAATCCATTTTTACCGCAAGGTTAAGATCATAGTCTAACTTGTCTTTGTCTAAGTGTTCCCATGCAACAAAACCATTGTCGGATGTTCGGATCTGTTCATCTGAAGGCTTCCTATTAAACCCATTTACACTTAGGCTATTGTCAGGTTCAACACGAAGTTTATGAAAAAATTGTTGAGTTTTTGTTTTATAAGGTTTGCCAGTCTTCATATTAAATCCGCCTTTATAAGAAACATATAAAGAATCTAAATTTGTTCTGTAAATAAATTCTGGTTTTCCACACACCTTTTCTTTTTCATCAATTACTCTAATTTTTATGTCCATTTCAGCAGGAGAATACGTTCCTGGTCCTTGATAGGGCGTCTCCGGTTTTTCATCACTCACTATGAAATACTGTACGTTACCAAGTTCGTTTTCATGTTTTAGCATTTTTGCGTTTTGTGAAAATCTTTTAGTAACTATACAATTTTCCGGTGCCTCCCAATTGTATGCAAAGGGGTCGAGTGATGTCGAATGACAACCTCCTTCTGAGAGGGCGCAAGGAAGTTTTAGTCCTTGACTGTTATAGACAGTTCTGTCATTAAGATCAATATCGAGTACAGTTTCTTGCATCAGGGTTTCAAAAGAGAAATGTTTAATTTGACCACGATTATCACAAGATGTTGATGATTCACCTTCAAGATCAACTCCCTGGTTTTTATAGGAGACAGTTTTTATTCCATGTTTTATGTCAATTTCCATGTCATCATCGTCAAATTCAGTAACAGTAATTTTTCCAGTTTTATTAGCATTTAGGCATTGTTCGGGTGAAACAATAATATCGTATGTTATCATTGGAGCGTTGTGTACAATTGATGAATGGGAAAACATACCACAATTATAACGAATGAGCATTGCAGTGACTTTACACATAAGTGCTTTGACAAAGGTCCGATAAGACCGCTGATAAAGTGTTACATGTGTATCAACCATTTGAATGTTTTCGGGTGTAATTTTGCAAGGAGAAACTTGTGTTAAAGCATACATTTTATTTTCTTTCATTTTAGAACAGTCATAATGAATGACCCTAAGTTTGTTAGATACGTCATTAATATCCTCAGTAGCGTTAATAACTATAGAAAGAGTACAAAAGTAGAAAATACTTATAAGTAAATAAGAAAAATAGAGTTTTTCAAAACAAGGATATCTTTTCATCCTGTTCTTTTTTAGCGCTTCAAGTCGGGAATTAAGGCTATGAGTTGTAGTAATAGGCACTGCCAGTAAATGTTGACTGGATTTATTGCTACCTAAAACAAAGTTAAGTAAATCCGGCTTGATAGCGTGATGGCGGCTTGGCCGAGCGACTAGAAGTTCGCCTATTATTATTATTATTTTCTAAAGTTTGTAAATTAGAAGGTCCTTGTTCCGATGTATTAGGGCGGAGAGGACTTAAATTAGGGTCTAGAGGTATTCTAGAATTGTGCTGTGGGCAAGGAGTTGAACTTCTTGTTCGACTACCGCTAGGTAAGTGTGTTTGGACTGGAGGTGGGTTATTACGACCACCTGAACTTGCTTCGTTGAATCCAGAATCGAAATTGGTAGGTGTTCGGTCAGGGTCGAAGTTCTGCACAGGGGAGTCTCTTCGTATGAAATTATCCACGGGGAAATATTCGGTGTTAGTGGGGCTTTGGAAGGAGAATTTAGTCAAAGGACTATTGAGTTTATTCATCTGACTTGTCATTAGATTATTATAAAATGTGTCACAATTATTTTTATCTATACCATACTCTAGGGTTAGCTCTGGTATAGTTTCAGTAGCTGGGTAGTACTCGACTAGGTGATTTCTATGAGCGACCTTCCTGGTGGCCGGGTTGCTATCTAAAGTTAATTCATAGTTAACATTGGTTAGTTTTTTTTCTACAGTATAAGGACCTGATCTTAGTTCATGTAGTTTTTTTGACTTTCCTAACTCAATTTGATGGTTTTCCATTAGAACTTTTTGTCCAACCTCAAGTGGCTTGCCTAATTTGTGTTTGTTTCTATGTTTATGTGCGCGGTTATTGTTTTCTAAGCTCTTTTTATAAGCGTTATTGTATATTTGTTTGAATTGGTTTTCTCGCATAAGCAACGAATTGTTAATAGTCGGTTTTAGAAGTTTGTCAATTTCGGTGTTTTTTGAAGTTTGCAAGGTATGCCTGTGAAGAGGCAGGTCTTTGCAAAACTCGGAAGAGCATGTGAGTTGTGAATTTCGTAGGAGTCCTAACTTAAGTGACAGAGGTATCTGTGGTTTTTGTCCGAACACAATTTCATAAGGTGAGATTCCAGTGCTGGCATTTGGAACCGTGTTATGAGAAAAAGCAAATTTTGGTGCCAGTTCGTCCCATTTACCTCGAGCTTGTTCTAGAAAAATTCGGAAATGTTCTCCTAGATGTTTGTTTTGGATCTCGACTTTACCATTAGTCCAAGGCGCATAAGCAGTTCGAGGTGCGGGTGTTATACCTAATTCATGAATGTAACTCGCAAAATCTTGGTTCATGAATGCCGATCCCTTATCATAAACAAGTTTTTGTGGTATTCCAAAGGACAAGATGAACTTTTCTAAAGCTTTTATGGTGTCTACTGCGTCTGTGGAACGTACGGGGTATACTTGAATGAAACGTAAAAAATGAATCGACAATAACTAAACAATGGTGTTTACCGTTCGATGGTGGATTTAAAGGTCCTTTATGATCAATATGGACCGTATGAAAGGGGAATGGGACTGTATCAGTCCACTTTTCGAGAGGTGCCTCGTGGATGTCTTTCCGTTTTTGTTTATTTTTTTGGCATTCAAGGCAATCAGCAATTAGGTTTTCAATCCATTTATACATTCCGGGCCAATAAAAAAATCGTTTTACATTAGCAAGTGTTTTATCTAAACCTACATGACCTGACAGTTCACAATGAGCTAGCTGAAAAACTTTAAAGAATAATGACAGTGGTACACAAATTTTTAAGTATTCAATATCTGGTTCGTCTGTTTGTTGTTGAATACATAAGATGTTACCTACAAAACTCAGTTTCTCAAAGTTATTAATGTACGACATTATGGCTTTAGATTGTCGGAATTCAATTTTCTTTTCATCTTTGTTATTGTTCGTCCTTAATTGGCGAATTTGTTGTATCACTGGGTCTTTTAATTGTTCTTGACAAATTGCCGATGTATTTAAATCAACTTCTTTAGAGAAAATTGTCAGTTTATCGATGAGTTCTCTTGCATCTTGTATTTTTGTATTTTCGGGAAATTTTTTCGCTAATTCGGTTTTGTCTATACAAGTGCTATTTTTCACGAGAAAAACTTTATCGTATTCTAGAGGGAATCTGTACTCCGAGTCTGTGGTATTAGTTTGATCAATGTAGAGTTTGTCAAAATCTAATTCCGGTGACTGGTTCTCATTGAACAATTCAAATTCCGAAATTGGGTCAAAATTTTGTTCGGTTATCCCTTCATCAGGGTTGGAATCAATTTCTGTATAATGATCAGACGTTTCGTCTTCCTCCTGTTCTGATACAGGGGTTATTTCATGTTTGCGGTGACGCCTATAGTGGTTAATTGATGAACCATACGAGAAATCTTCCGAAATATTGTTTATTGAGCAAAGTCTGTTTTGATTATTGTCGTACTTTTGCTTTACCATTTTGTCATTTTTGAAAATGAATTTGTCGATACCCGTTATGCTTTGTTTTAGGATTGGAAAAAAATCATCTGCTGGTCCCTTTTCGTTATCACGCAAAATGAAGTATTTTTCCTCGTTACCATGCTCGTCGTAAAAACTAATGTCTTTTGGTATCTTTTTGTGTTTAAGTTGATACTTGTCCAGATCTTTAAGTTTCACATTGCGACTTAGGATGTCAGGAAAAGCTAAGTTTTTTCCTTCAGTCCAAATAATTTTCAAGTTCTGAAATTGAGATATTACTAACTGGTATCTAAAAAACCTGTGAGAGAGTTTTCCTCTTCTACCCCATAGATACATTAAAGGCTTATGGTCGGTGTACACATATACTGGATGGGGAGAACCAATTAGGTAATGCTCATAAGTTTGTAGTGCAGATATTACACCGCAAAGTTCGCGTGCTGTGGTGCTCATTTTTTGTTCCTCTTTAGTGTAAATTCTAGAGTTAAAAGACACTATTCGTTTCCCTTCTGGAAATTCTTGAACGAGAATTGAGCCTACTCCTATAGAAGAAGCGTCTACATGCACGTGGAAAGGGTATTTAGTATCCGGTATTGCTAAGATAGTATCTTCGCTAATTCTGTTTTTAATGTCGTTAAACAGTTTTTCGTGTTCCGTTGTCCAGACAAATTTAGTTTCTGTGCGGGTTAGGTCATAAAATGGTTTGCAGTCAACATGCAAATTTTTGATGTACATGCTGTAGAATCCTAAGCAACCTAGAACTCTCATGACATCACGTTTGTTTTCAGGCGACTTCAGTGCTTTTAAATCTGCTACTCGCTTCTTGACTGGTTGTATCCCATCTTTACCTACTACATGTCCCAAGAACTGTACTTTCCTAAGGAAAAATTTAGTCTTTTCAGGTTGAGCTTTCAATCCTGATTTCCTTAAAAGTTCATGGTACTTGTCAATTATTTCAAACATTTCGGTTTCATCTTGCGCTTGCATGATGGTGTCATCAATGTAGGTTATAGCTTGTTTTTTTCTAATTAATGGTGCAAAATGGATAGTCATTATACGACTGAAGAAGTTAGGTAGACCGCATAGGCCGTAAAATCCGCGTTCAAATGTGTATTGCTTTGGACCAATTACAAAACTTACCAGCTGTTTGGTTTCCTCAGTTAGAGGGACTTGGTTATAGGCTGAACAAAGATCACTGGTTGTGAAGAAATTACCTTTTAATCTAGTTAATAGACTTCCGATTGGTTCGAGTGGCCATGAATATCGACTAAGGTCTGTTATTGAATTCAAATATCGGGCATCTATAACCAGTTTTACTGTGTTCCCCTTGGGTAGGATTATGATTGGATTAATAAATTCTGATCCCATTTCTTTATCATTACCCATTTCCCGGATTATACCTGTTTTACACAGTTGTTCCAAAAGGTTTTCTAGTTTTTCCTGATAATGTAATGGTACTTTGGAAGGTCTCTGTTTGGTTAAAGTTGAATTTGGTAAAAGTTTGACATGAAATTTTTGCTTTATCTTTCCAACATCGTATTTGTGTTGGGAGTAAACGTCTTTATTTTTAGTTAAAGTCCTCAGTAACTTGTCTAAGTTTTCGTCATTGATATCAGCTTGACTGAAATCAAATTTTTTGAGAAACGCTTGATCGGTTTTCTCAAATCTGTTAAGTTTTTCTTTGGGAAGTTCAACGGGTCTGATGTTCTCATCAGTTGTTTCTAATTGTGGCTTAAGATCTTTGAGGTCGTCGCTAAAGTCTGTTTCTAATTCGTAGTTGTTGGTAAAATCTTGTTGCCTTTTTCGCTTTTCTGTTTTGTTTTGTTTTTCAGGAGTTTTGCCTGCAACGAAATTTTGAATTTTTGAAATTTTTGGACCTTGTTTTTCACTAACATGGAATATTTGATCCCAATTAGTGTCACTATTCATTAGGTGGTTTATGAATGCAACGTTGTCAACTACAGAAAATTCTGGGTCTTGTCGAATTTCAATGTCTTCTAAAGTGTGCCCAATAGGACCCTTTTGGATGACAACCTTGTTGTTTTGAGGATTGTTTAGCATTATTGGTAATTCCTTTTCTTTTCTAAAACACTGAACGTTGTAGGTATAAATTCCTTGAGCTTGCAGTTCACTTCCAATTACGAAGGAGGTTCCCTTTCTGAAGAATTCATTCGGTGGTCTAATCGATATTACTCGAGTTGATTTTGGTGCTAATGGTAGTTGCTGGTCAAGAATTACAATTTTGTAAGAGCTAATGTATGGATAGCTTTTCGTTTGGTATCTAGATAATGTGACGGCTACTTCAGGGTAAGTTTTTAAATCAATTTTTGGAGTGGTTAGGTCAATAGATTTTACTGTAGATTCTAGGAAATCCATTCCCAACAAATTCGGCTTGCAACCATCTTTGGCTGAAACCCATGTGGTAACTTCCACTTGATACTTTCCTTCAATGTCGAAAGAAGTTTTGAAAGTAATTTGACCTAGAAGTTTTAGTTTCTCACCATTAACCGCTAAAGTATGATTTCTTGAAGCTTTCATCTCAATGTGTTGTAATTTACATAGTTCAAGATAAGTGTGGTAATTAATTATAGAGCTTGATGCTCCTGTGTCCAATAAAAACTGTGTTTCTAAGCCGTTATTTTTATTTTTGTCTCCGACGGATTGGTATAAATTAATATAAATATGTGAGTAACTTGCTTTGTTATCAGTAGTGTTTATGAACGGAGACCTGTCTAGTTTAAATACTCGTCGTTGTGATTCTCATTATAGTAATAGTCTCTGGAAGTTTCACTGGTAAAGTGAACTCGAGGGCTTCGCCCTTCGCTGTTATCTCTTGAATGAGTATTATTGTTTTGTCTAGTAGGTGTTCTATCTCGGTCATGGTCTCTACTCCTATCACGATATCGATTATCTGATCTTGGAGGACCGTTGTTTTGTCTATCCCTACTACTTTGCCTATTGTTATCTCTGTAAGAATAGTTTCGATGGTTATTGTCTCGTTCCTGTGATCGGTTATCGTAAGAAGATGATCGATAATTATTTGAAGAGTTTGATGGGTACGGTGAACGATGTCGGTAGTCTGACCTAGAGTTGTTTTGATAATTGGATTGATTTTGGTTATAACTATTTCTCTGTCTGTCCCTAGAATTTCGATTGTCATAATTGTTTGATTTGTAATTTTGTTGACCTGGTGAATGGCTCCTACTACGTTTATAATTATCTGTGAACTTTTCTCGTTGTTGAGGTGGGTTTCGGTTTTCGTTTTTAAAGTCCTTGTACTTAAAGCAGAAAGCTATTGTGTGACCTGAACGTTTGCAAAACTTGCAGAATCTAGTTTGGTTTTGTTTGAATCTGGGATTGTCGTTGTTGTATGTGGCGTTTATTTTATGATCTTTCATTAGATTTGCAATTTCTGTGAGTTGGTTTTTTAACCCTTCTATTTCTATTTTATTGTCGATACTACTTGAGGCAGTACCCGTGAATTCACTGCTAACAGAAAAACTTAAGTCTTTAGTTGCTACATGATCCTGTAATTGTTGCCAAGTTGTAGCTGGGTTTTCTATTAACCGCTGATGTGCCTTTTGCTTGAGTGTAGGTGGCGTTAATCCTCTTACAAAGTATTCCATACACTTAGCGTTACGCTGGTCGTTGTTAAAATCTGGATCTGGCCATCCTTTTTCAACTGCTTTTGTTACTCGGTGTGTATAGCTTTTTATCAACTCATCTGGTTGCCTTTTAATACTCTCGACTTCAATTCTTTTCCTATACTTGTCCTTTGCATCATTAAAACGGGTAATGAACTGATTTCTAACTTCGTTCCATGCTAAACCTGGTGCTAAGGTTTCAAACCATTGGGCTGCGGGCCCACGCAAAACCGAACCAAACAACGCTTTTTGTCTAGCGTCGTATGCGGCTTGCAAATCAGCATCCGCAGGATCTCTTGTTCCTAGTGAGAATTGGATTTTTCTTTGTATTAAACTAAAGAATTCCTGGGCATCTTCAGATGGGTCTAAACCTGTAAATTTCTCTAACGCTATGTCGGGGTACGCAACAACGTTCGCTGCCATGTTTTATTTTAGTGTTCGAAAAGAATATTTTATACAAAAGTATTATTAGTTTGGGTAATTAGTGTAGAAAATATTTTTGTTATAACAATTATGTAATAAAACGCTAATACTAAGGTAGAAAGTTGAACTGTTTGTTTTGTGTTATGAATTTTATTTGTTTAGGATCGTTTAATGATTGTATTTTAAATTCAAAGTTTTTGCCGTTATCAGTACTAAAAATTTCAACCCAAGAGTAAATATCGGTTTGCTCAACGGTAAAATTTAATAACCAAGGATAAGTGCTTTCAGAGTGTTTAAATTCAACAGAGTATTGGTGAAATCTGTTTATTTTTGAAAATCTAATTTGTGTGACAAATTCTGTTTTTATAAGTAATTTAACTCTATCTGGTAAACTCGGATCGTCAGGAGAAACGTTGATGTATTTTGGTTTAATAATTTTCAAGATTTGTAAACCAAACGGGGGAATTTTATTTTGGTGGCTCATCCACACACAAGATGATAACGTTTATGCTAATTCTATCACACTGTTCTGATTTCTTAGAGCACACAAAAGTTCATTAAAGTTCGGGTTGGTCCACTTGTAAGTTATGTAGATTTCAGTCTCTGTTTCGCTAGAAGAGTGATGGTAAATGCATAAAAAGTTTCTGTTCTTGTCAGTTAAATAATATGAAACTTTGCCTATTTTGTTATGTACTTTAATACTTATATTTAGATCTTGAACGTTTACTTTAATATATGACATATAAATTACATAGAACAATTGTTTTTGTTGTTTTATTAATGTATTTTTGTATGAAATTACACAGAAGACAGTATAAAAACATTTAGTACGGGATGTTTAGTACATCAGTAGTAGTATTTTTGTAGCTATTATTGTGTTCAAATATTGTTTCTAAAGTGCTTGAGTCTGTTAATGACCGGATTTTAACATGAGACAACAACTTTTCTATGATAAATTTGTGTACAAATTGGGTTAAAAAGGCTAGTTTACGCTCTTTTAATTAATTATTGGCTAAATTTTCTGCGGGAATCTCGATCACACTGTTTTTAGTTTTTAACAAAGTTAGTAAATTCTGAAAATTAGGGTTCTCAGATGCATAAGTTATACAAAAATCAGCGGGAGAATTATGTTCAAACACGTAGAAAATAGCTAAGAAAGTAATTCCGTCAGTAATAAACCGTGTTATTTTACCCCTTCTAGTGTTTTCTATTGCTGTTAGATTAAGATGTTCTACAATAACTATTCCAGTTTGGTCCATGCACTGTTTAAAACCTCTATTGGTGAAATTTTTATAGTGAAACTGGTTAAAATTGGGGAATTCTCATCAATTTATGTTATTTTCAGGCTAATAATCTATGTTGGGGGGATAAAATTTGGTTTAAAACCCGTTATTCTTTGTTAAATTTGAGCCTTATTGAGATTTATGTGTTAAAAACTTGGTTAAAATATACTAATTTTGTGTAAAAATGACGTTAATATGGCTATTTTCTTGAGTAATATTGGTTAAAATTGAATAAAAATGATGTTTTTAAGGCTTAAATGTGATTAGTATCCGTTAAATTATGATAAAAGTAACGTTAATTTTGTTAAAATCTGGTTAATATTTGAGAATTTAGGTCAAAATGATGTTTATTTGGTTAAAATTTGATTAATATTACCCCACCCGGGTCAAGGAATTGATAAAACAGAGTGAATATTCAACTAGGGAAGGCTTAAATTTAACCAAAATTGGGTTAGTTAATGTGAAAATGCAACAACGTGTGCTTAAATGTGTAGAAAATTAGATATAAATTACACTAAACACTAATTGGGGGGATGAATTCTGGTTAAATTTACGTTAAATTGTTTGAAAATGCTATATTTTGGTCAAAAATTCAGTAAAAATTAGACATATGTTACTCTAAATATGATTTGGGGGGATGATTTCTGGTTAAAAATCGGCTAATTAGTGTGAAAATGCTAAAATTCTGCTGTGAATTTGGTGAAAATCGGCTAAAATTTAGTTTAATTAGGTGTTGGGGCGGTGAAATTTGGATAATTTTTGGTTATTTGGAGTGTATATGCTACAATTTAATCATAAATTTGGTCCAAATCGGGTCAGAAATAGTCTAAACAAGTTTTGTGGGGATAAATTCTGTATAAATTCCGATTATTTAGAGTGAAAATACTAAAATTTGACCATAAATTTGGTCAAAATCGGGTTAGAAATAGACTAAACAGGTTATGGGGGGATGAATTTTGTATAACTTTCAATTATTTAGAGTGAAAATACTAAAATTCAACCATAAATTTGGTGAAAATTGGGTTAAAATCAAATTAAATATGTTTTGGGGGGATAGAATCTGGTTGAATTTCGGTTATTTAAGGTGTAAATACTAAAATTTAACCATAAATTTGATGAAAATTGGGTGAAAATTAGGCTAAATAGGTTTTGGGGGGATGATTTTTGGTTAAATTTTGACTATAATATGTAAAAGTACTTCAATTGTTATATAAATGAACTAAAAATTGGACATAGATTACCCCCACCCGGGTCAGAACAATTTTACAAGAGCAAAGAATCAGTTGCCTGTTACTATTTTAATGTAAATTTACTGTATTTCGGCCGTAAATTTGATATAAATTACTCTATTTGTTTGTCTATTAGTGTGCTTTCACTTCTGTGGTAGTGGTTATTTTACTATTTTAATCCGATCGGATAGAAAAACAAAAATTCAGGCGTGATTCTTTCCTCTGGGCGCACCAGTTATCAAATTTGGCTGGGCTGCTACAGATCACACAATACGGGATCTCTTTATGTATGCCAGTCAAACTTGACAAAAGATATAACAAATCGAAGGCAAAGATATATGCCTAAGACCTGTCTGTGCTATAAGTCTCAATTTAAAATAGTTGGGGGGTTGAAAGTATTTAATTTATAAAAGAGTAAAAATAAAATTACAGCTTACTAATTACCAGTTGTGTAGTGGTGAATTGGAGGTGAGCTGCTGGGCGATCGTTCACTTGGGTGTTTCTTCAGTTATGTTATTTGTCGAAAAGGAAAGTTATAAAATTAAATCTGGAATTATTTGTCTAAGTTATTAAACAATTTTGTTCGACTATTTTATTGTTAAAGTGAAGTTAAATTTTGAGAAAAATGAAAGCAGTTGTCTGCTGCTCGTTTCTGGGAGTGATTTCTGTCTCTCTAATTTTATTCCGTCCCACTTCGCTGAGAGAAACAATTAATTCCTCTCAGCTCCGTTTGGGCCGATAGGGAGCGAATCACAAACTCACGTTCATAGTGAGGTGCTTCTTAATTTTCCTATTGGCCGAGAAGGCAAGAGAATTAACTCTTTTTTATCTCACGGAAAAATTATTGAAACTCCAAAAAATAATAAAAATCTAAAAAGCTGAGAGCATCAATTATTGATTTCGTAGGCGCCTGTTTTCTGCTTTTCCCCTCTTCTAAAACCGCAACAATTATGGTTTTCTTGGGGGCTTTTTATGAGTCTCTATTGTCTTTTCCCCTGAAGCAATCTGCTTCATCTTTATTGAACTTGGGGGGAAAGATCTGCATTGCAACTGTCAAAAGCAGAAGTAATTTAAATCAAAAGAAACTGTGGTTTTACAGGCCGCCTACGTTCAACAATGTACATTTTCTATCCTGGATATAAGCGAGGAGATCCAGGCCTAAAGTTGTGTTATTTAAATAAGTCGAACTGAGTTGTTTAAATACTTGTGTACTGGTAGTCTTAATAAGCGTTAGTTTGTTTAGCGCGCGGCGAAAGAATGGTTAATTAGCGCCTAAATACGTTCGCTCTAATGCGGGATTAATTATCCGCTCATTTGTAACAGCTCTCGTAATACTACAAGATCCAAATTAAAAACCAAATTTTTCTCAAGAGCCCTTTCATTGATAAGAATTAATAAGCAATTTGTCGTTATGCGGCTTTTTTTCTTTCATTTACGTTAATTGGCACCTTAAAATGGTGAAAAAATAGAGTGAAATTAACCTAGCAAATCAATGTACGTTTTCCGGCGTAATCAACCCAGCAGGGCCTAAGTATAGCTTGTTGGATCGCGATGTTAAGACCCGCAATGTTTCCAGAACATTAACTTTAAACATTACTCCAGTTGTTCAACCCCGACTGCCCAACACACATGGCCAACACCGACCGGCGCAAACTCCTTTCATCCCTAATGTCGGTTGAAATCGGTCTTTTCATAAGTCGACCTCTCTTTTAGGGATTGTTTTATTTCTTTATTTTTTTTTCCAGTCCAAAGCTTTGGAGTCGAAACCGTTGATTGGGTTCAACTCAAACACTTCTATTGTATAGTTTTCACAAAGCTCTTGCGAAAATCAAATTAAACTTGAGAATAGATGGTCAAATCTCCGAAGTTTGACGCCTTAGTGACCATAAAAGCGATTATGATGCATTGTTAAAATCTTACCATATTTGGTTGATTGTTTACGCACCGTTTCTTTCAATATAACGTGGAGATATTTTGGGGTATTCAGTTTGTTCTTTTTGTCACTTCTTCACGACGCTGTGAATCTTTTCAACGTTTTAGTGCCATAATAACAATAATGCTAATGGATTTCTAAAGAAAAACGATTTTTTCTAACTAGATTTTATTGAATATATGTTTTTATCATTTTAATGAGAGAAATACAAAGCATCACATGCGACGGGAGATTTTGATAGAGTTCGTTGACCCTGAATGTTTGGTATTTATAAAACAAACACAAACAAAAAGAAAAACAGACAAAAATAAACAAAGCTCAATCACGAAAGCTGCTTCATTCAACATGCTCGATTTAAATTATGCATGCATTCCAATTGATATGAGACATCGCCAATAGTATAAACAGTGACAAAATGCTTGTTCAATAACCGTTCACACTAAAAGGTAAAAATTACGAGCAAAAATTAGTTTACATATTTTCAGAGCACACACCCCCCAAAGAAAGGAAAATTGGGTCTATTCTGTCCCACCTCAGCTTGTGGGCATATAATTTATACGCCTCCTAGGCGCACGCGCTACTTTTTGCACAGTAACGTGCTATATAACAACATAGAATTCGTAACGGGGAGGGGGAAGCTTAGATCCGAAAAATTGTCTCAATTTTACGCGCTGCGATTCAATGAACACGACATATAAAGTACACCCCCATTATCGTATAATTACCATGAATGGGGAGGCTACAGGTAATATGACCACTAAGCTGGGGAGGGGCGAGGGAGCTATAAGGAGAAAGACCCCAAATTTCTTTTCCTAATTTTTAAGATCTTTTCCCTTTATGCCTTGTGCGTTATGCAACCACTGGAGGGAGCCTGGACTGAACGTCAAGTCCAAATCAGTACCGATTCTGTGAAATTGCAAGTTTGGGGTCATTACTGTATCAGAGCTCCGATCATGTCACGTTTTAGACTTCGCGCGTCTTAAATCAAGTCTTATGTCATGGCAAGTCTTGAGTCAAGACATGGACAAAACTTTGGATCATTACTGTATCAGAGCTCCGATCATGTCACGTTTTAGACTTCGCACGTCTTAAATCAAGTCTTAAGTCATGGCAAGTCTTGAGTCCAGACATGGACAAAACTTAACAAGTCCTGGGTCAAGTATTGAGCACAGTTTTCTGTTGGTTTGTTTTCGGTTGGTAACGAAAAAACGAAGTCCGCCATTTTTAGTGGTCTGCCTAAAAAAACTCTCCAAAGTGAGAAAAGAAGCACAAGACAAAACGAGCACAACCACAAAGTTCAATAGATTGAGAGAAAAAATTCTGATATCACCCAAAATACCAGTCATGGCCACTTTTTCAGCCCATTGAAAAACAAAAATTGGTTTTGGGGTAAATTTATGTGACAATTGAAGTTGGTATATGTTCAATTCAGAAAACGCCTGTCAGATTAGCAAAATTCTCGTGAAAATTATTTTTACCAATTTTTGCTAATTTTGAAATCCATTAATTATTTATTATTTCTTCTAAGAACTCCACTTTGACGAGCTGCGTCATAATCAAGTCTGGTCAAATCTTGATCAAAAATTGATTCGAACATTTTAAAGTCTTGGTCATGACTTGACTCAAGACTTGCCAAGTCTTGGCCAAGACCTGACTCAAGACTTGCCAAGTCCTGGCCATGACTTTAATTACACTTGACATGTCTTGTGAAAGTCTTGACATGTCTTCACAAATATTAGGGCTTGAGATAAGATGTGATCAGAACTGATTTGTCAATTCAAGACTAGTACTTCCCGTTTAAGTTCCCAATTTAGCGGGCGCGTATCCTTTGCAGCACCCAATATTTTACTTCTTAAAAACCAGTTATCTAAAACTGGGTAGTGCATAACAAACTGGGGGTGTATAAGATACTTGCACAAATCGAAAATATACAATTTTTTTATCCAAATTTTATAAAATTATACGTCAATTTCAGATAAAATTCAAAACATTTACAGTGAACTGCTTTCCGGTATCCTTCTTGGCTCATTAGAGATGAAGGCGTTTTGAAAAAATGACATTACGTCAGAAACGTTTCATCAGTCGAAAAACGGTTACTGGAACTTGCTGTGAAACAGACTACAGACTTGTGCTTTAAAATATATATTTCAGGAGGTTATGAGCTCAAATGCTTTAGTTAATGATGTAACCAACACAAATTACATAAAAATTCAAAAGTAAAAAACATGTTCCGAACCCACCTTAGCGGGTGTGGAACTATATTCTCAACTGTTTTTTTAGTCAATTTTGGTCAATCAATATATTCATCGAAGAGAGGTGTGAGGGGTATCATAAAATAACCCGTTAAGCAATGAATATCAGATTTAAAAAACCTGCAATGAAATCTGTTTTTTGGGAAGATTTTTTGAAGTTTGGTGAACATTCCTCCGAATTCTGTTGTTTTTGTTCACATATTTCGCTATAATGTTTTGTCAATTATGCTAAAATAAATTTAAATTGTTTTAAAAAAAGAACATTTAGTTTTACCTTGAAAGTGAGAGAGGTTTGCTGCTCTGCTTCACCTCACTATTTTGGATGAAAATGTGGTTAAAATGGAAAATTTGAAGTCTTTCTTAAGACACGTTAAGAAATATGCTACTTTTAGACACTGTGTTCATGTTTGGTGGGAAAACAGAACCTTAAACTAATGACACACTCTTTTTTTAAAACTAACAACTAAAACAAGGCTTATGGTTTACGTTCGTTTCCTATAAAGATGTGTCCTAAATTTTAAATTTTTGCCAACGCTTAGTCTGAGCGTGGATTTTTACAATCATAAGAATTCGGATTATGAAGGGGCGTGTCCTCTCTAAATTCAATTAGCACATTTTGTTTTTAACAACTAAAAAAAGACAGGTTCAATATAGAGATATTCAACCACAGAAGACGAGTAACAATCAGATGATACTAAATAAACCAAGATTGTATTTTCCGAGAAGCTCAGGGTTTTGTTTTGTCTCAGACTAGCATTTTTGTAGCATCATCTATGAATTCTTGAGTTTTGCCGGCATTTGTTCTTCTTTTTGTAATTTCATAGCTTTGGCTTTTAAATCAAAAGTTAGATGGGTGTTATAAAGAGATAATTTGGAAGATCTAATGTTCTAATTTGATAACAAATTACTTTTTGCACTTTTTTAAATTTAAAAATTGTAGCTGTGTTTTATCAATGACGTGTTCAATCTTTACTTGTTACTGCATTGGTACTTCCTGTACGTGATGTTTTAGTACGTATTCGTATGAGATACTCTGTATAAAGAGTGGTCTCAAAGGCTTCCTTAGGTGATATAAGTGAACTTATCTTATACCTTCAGTTGATAGCTATTGGGGATAACTATTTTGACTTTGTTTGTTTCCAAAAACATCAATGGAGTTTTGATCTTTGCAGTTTTTACTATGGCTTTGTCAATTTATATCATTGTCTCATAAATGAAAGTTTCATCACTTTCCTGTAAAGTAGGCAGTAGTTTCTTTTGTCTTTTGACTTATCTTTTTATAACTTTGACAAAGAGACACACAACAGTTTTCAAAAAGAAGGTTGATGTCTCCATACCGGCCACATTTTGTTTTTTTTCTTGTCTTTTTACGTACGTGCTTAAAAAAAACAAGCGCCATAGATATTCGAACCCAGACTAAGTGAACTTATAAACCTTTTCATCGAACAGCTTATGGTTTTAATTGCTTTATCACTGTGTTTTCGTCAATTATGTTGCAATCTTATGATACAAGTTCACTAACGACAGGTCTATATTTCTTCCTGGGGAGGTGCATGTGAATTTACCTAGTTTTCTTTTAAATTGTACGTTGAAATTTGAAATGACTTTTGAAGTTATTTAGTTTCAAAAGAAGTCAATGAACTTTTGATCTCCGCCCCTTTTCTTCTTTGTTTTGTCAAATTGCTACGTACTTCCTTTAGGGATAGGTTCCATCTACCTCGTAGTGAAGTACAAGTTGAGTACTTTAGTGTGGATTTTATCTGATGCTATTTCTCTAACATCATTTTACAATTTACTGATTTGAGCTTATAACATTTTTTACTGATATACCAATTGTTTTCCAACAGTATGTCAATTTTGGAAACTTCTTATCTTTTCTTTAATTGGTACACAATTAGGTAAAAAAGGATGAAGGGGTTGGAACATATGTGCATACGCACAATACCGAGCCTCTCCTTGTTATTAGTATTTTCAAAAATCCAAACTAATCGTTTCACCTCGTCTCAAAGCCTCATTATCCTTGAGAGAATTTAGCTGCTCATAAAAGGAACAGTCTGAAATGAGGGGAATATTAAGAAAAAGGGCAGCTGAGAACAGGCCGCAGTAGCCTAATAGTAGTGGATAAAACAAGGAAATCAACCACCAGCAAAATTTGGCCTGTTCTCCAAACGCTAATCGCGCATGTCGAATAGGGCCAAATTTTACTACTTCTTGGTTTCCTTGTTTTATCCACTACTATATATTAGCTCTATATTCGATCAAAAATAAATCGGAAATCAATTAAAATCAAAAAATCAATCGAAGTCAAAAATAAAACAAAAAAAATCAAATAAAATTAAAAATCAATCATTATTCTATGAGTTAGTCTAAGAATGATTTTCCCCCTATTAATTCTAGATCTAGTATCTATTAAGAAAAATGGTCTAATCTACATGACAGATAAATTAAAAGAAGAAGAATTAGCTTCTTGAATATTATACTTATAAACATGCTCTCTGAATTGATTTCTAGTATGACCATATCTGTATCTATGAAGATGAATCATAGTCTACATTTCCTATTTCTAAATCTATATAAGGATATATGTTTATAAACATTACACATACTACATGTTAGATATGGATCAGGATCAGAATAATGATATCCCAAATGTTCTATATAATCTTTCACTTTAACCATATTTTTACATACATAACAAGAATATTCTAATTCTCTACAATTATTACAACATTCTTTCAAAAGTTTATTTATACACTTATTGTATTTCATTTTCGTTTTTCGAAAAATTAATTTTTGATTATTTCCCTAAATAAATACCTCATGTCTCAATCAACTAATACTAGTGTCATAAACTTCTGCGATGTCTGTAATTTATCCTTTGAAACAAAGAAGGGCTTATACAGACATCAATCATACGATCTCAAACATAAGGAACTATTGAAGAAAATGTTTGAGTCTGAAGAAGAAGAAATCTCGGAAAGGGTGTATAATTCAGATGAAGATGATTATATTATTAAAACTAAAGCCGAAACCGAAAACAACATCTACTCTAAAATTAGATCGGCGAAGCCGTTTCACGGATATGAATGTAAAGAATGTCATGAAGAATTTAGGAATAAAATAGCTCTAACTACTCACTCATGTAGTCATAATCGTAAGTATCTAGAAAACACAGAAGACTTTGATATAAACTCCAGTCAGAACATGAGAGAGTTTTATATTACAGATAAAGGTGGGAATTACATTAAAAATATAGATGAAGCAACTAATTACTCTTTAGAAGAAACTAAAAACTGTTACCAGTTCAGAAAAGTTAAGAGTTTTAAATATAAGATCACAGCCGAGTGTGAGTATAAAAAGAGAACCAAAGAAGAAGTTAAAACAGCTCAAATATTTTTCAATACTGACTATATTATTAATAACGCAATACGCAATATATGAAAATGGAGACTTCACACAATCGGCGAAGCCCTTTCATGGATGGTTAAACTTTGAAAAGGAAATATATGAAGGTTATGGTTATGATTTCGAGTTTCTTGGAATAAGAAGTATTCAGTTAAATATTGAACCAACTAAAGCATCTATTGGTACCCATATAGATTAACCAGCTGATCTCAAAAACTCTAAATTGATATTAAATATACGAAGTTATAAATACAACTGCTGGCAACTAACTATCACCGCATCGTTACCTTCAGTCATAGGTAAAGCAACTCGAGAAAGTAAATATGTAGATAAACTAATTGAACCAAGACAACAACATGAAGCTGTCTTCGACTATATATTAAGAATACAGAAACTATACAATATTAATATTTGGTTATACGCCCCCTGTGGTGGAGGTAAAGTAGAATTGTTTAAACAAGTGGATGATCTTAGAAAAGATAGAAAAGATGTAAGAATACTAGTTTGTAGTAATGGTCAAATAGAACACTGTGCCCTAATAAAAAATATAGAAACCCTGTTAAATCGCCCAAATAAAAATAACATTAAATATTATTATTGCGATAGGTGGACCTATTGGTTTAACTCACAAATTAAATATGATAAACACGAATGCAACAACTCATTCAAACCAGAGATTGTTTGTCCTGAGAAAAAACATTTTACTTTTATAAATGAACACACACGTCAGAATATAAAAAATTTTATATCTGCCAATATAGAATGTTGCATTGTTGAAGTCTCAACTAATGGTTATGGCGAAGCATGGTCGGAGACCCATAAATACGTAATAGCTGAACATATTCCAATAGCTCTGGGTTACACCTGGCAACGTAACTTCAAGCACTACTTCGGTCTAGGCTGCATCAAAAGATTTGCTAGAGATCTATTAGAAATAGAAACAGTGAATAATTTCAAACATAATGAAGATGATATTCACAGAAGAAGATAAATTATATCGTGAAACTACTAACACTTGTCATATCTGCAGCAAAACCTTTATTAATAAAGTAAGAGATCATTATCATGAAACTTGTAAATATAGAGGACTAGCATGTAACACATGTAATATATGATACAAACAACAAAACTTCATTCCAGTAATATTCCATAATGGCTCTGGCTATGAACTCAACCTACTATACAGTGAACTCTTCAAACAGAATATTGATGAAAGAAAAGTAGATAACATACCACTAGCTGCTGGTAAGTCTAAGACGTTTAGCATTGGTTGTCTCAAATTCTTAGATAGTTATAACTTCTTAGCTATGCCTCTAGATCAAATGGCGAAGATATACGGATGTAAAACTAAAACATTATATCCATATGAATACTTTGGTTAGGACACCTACCAAGAAGTTATAAGTAATCTAAATATAGAAAACTTCAAATCCTCTCTATCTAATAAATTACCAACACAAGAAGAAATCGATAGCTTTAATAAAGGCAACAGTCATAAAACTGGTAAAGATCTAACTTTAGAGTTTTTACAGAATGATGTAGAAATATTAGACTACTGCATGAATGAATATGTTAAACTAAGTATGAAAG
The DNA here is from genome assembly GCF_964194025.1 of Convolutriloba macropyga. NCBI lineage: Eukaryota > Metazoa > Xenacoelomorpha > Acoela > Convolutidae > Convolutriloba > Convolutriloba macropyga. Next base: position 33,252 of record NW_027451377.1, read on the forward strand.
AATTCAAGCTCAATCCCCTACACTATGTAAGTTTGCCAGGTTATACTTTTGATTGTTGTTTATTGTCAAGCGGTGTTACTTTGGATACATTGCAAGATAAACAAATGCTAGATAATTTTGTTGAGGCAAAGAGAGGTGGTATATGTGGTATAATGGGTGATAGATATGTTAATAGTAATAATATACGGTACATTGATGCAAACAATCTATATGGTTATGCAATGATGCAAAAGCTACCCTATAAGGACTTCCAGTTTACTACTGCTACTACTCTAGATGCAATATTAAATACTTCAGATGAAAGTGATCATGGTTACTATATAGTTTGTGATATTGATTATACTAATGAATGTAAAGAGAGAACAGAGCAGTTAGCACTAATGCCTAATAAGAGAAAGATAAATGATAATGAATTAGGTTACCTAGAAAGAGATCGAGGCAAGGCAAGATCAGAGAAATTAGTCTTAGACCAAAACAACAAAACAGAATGTATGGTTCATTATAGGATGTTAAAGTTCTATGTTAAGATGGGAGTAAAAGTAACTAAAATACATAGAGTAATTAAATTTAAACAAGATTATATATGTAGAGATTATATACAAAACAATACAAATAAAAGAGCAACAGCTAAAACTGAAGCAGAAAAGGATGTAAGGAAATTAATGAATAACTCCCTATATGGAAGAATGAGCATGAATCCTCGACACTTCTTTCAAAGCAAGTTCTTGCATGATGAAGAAAAGATAATGAAAAGTGTAAGCAAACCAATATTTAAGAATATAACTAGATATAGAGATTACAGCCAATTAGAATATATAAGGAAAAAAATAGAATATAGCTCATCTGTATATGTAGGAGTAACAATACTCGAACGTAGCAAATTACATATGTTTGATGTATTCTATAATATTCTACAGCCATCCCTCAAAGATCTAACACTTCCCTATATGGATACGGACAGTTTCGTATTAAGTTATAGTGAAGGTAAAATTAGTGATGAGCATATGGACTTAAGTAATCTAGACATACCTATAAAAACTAATAATAAAGTCCCCGGCAAGTTTAAGCACGAGCTGGGGAGTAGGATTGTTGAGGAATTTATAGCATTGTCCCCCAAAACTTATAGCATCAAAAATTATCCAAAAAACACTAAACAAAAAGGAATAAAGAAGCATAATAATGCTAGGCACATAGATTATTATGATGCATTAATGAATTATACACAGAGAACAGTAGATGAAAGCAGAATACAAAAGTTGGGGATAGCATGACAACAACAAAAACAAGTAAGATTAGTTTAAAAATATTTGATGATAAAATATAAAAACAATATAAAAAGTTTTATGTAAACAATATAAAAAGTTATCCACATGATAAGGAACTCTATTTATTTAAAAGGGATTTGTTAAATAGGATTAAGAAACTATATAAGGATAAGGATAAGGATAAGGATAAGGATAAGGATAAGGATAAGGATAAGGATAAGGATAAGGATAAGGATAAGGATAAGGATAAGGATAAGGATGAGGATAAGGATAAGGATAAGGATAAGGATAAGGATAAGGATAAGGATAAGGATAAGGATAAGGATAAGGATAAGGATAAGGTTAAGGATAAGGATAAGGATAAGGATAAGGATAAGGATAAGGATAAGGATAAGGATAAGGATAAGGATAAGGATAAGGATAAGGATAAGGATAAGGATAAGGATAAGGATAAGGATAAGGATAAGGATAAGGATAAGGATAAGGATAAGGATAAGGATGTAGATAAACTGATCTGCGAAGCAGGTTCCATGATTAATGATATTAAAGAATTAACTATAGATAGCAGTTGAAAATTAATAGACGCAGCTACTATATTATATAATGAGTTATTATAATTAGTTATTTTATTTATAATTATAGATCTAATTCATACTTAGTATAAAATTTTTATATAAAAAATGACCACGCTAGATGAACTTATAGAATTAACAAAACAAAAAGAATAGATTAGAAGATAAATTAAAACAACAAGAATATTATGGTCAAATAGAAGAGTTATTTGATCCTCTAACTAAAACTTTAAATACTAATAGTGAAATACTACAAACCCATCAAACACAAACAATGGAAGCAATCGCTGAAACCGCTTCTCGGATTGTTGAAACTGCTAAGCAGGAAGCTGATTCTCAGATCGGTGAGACCGGTTTACGGATAGAAGACAACACAAAAGCATTGAAGGCTTTAGAGTTCTCCCCCGTTCAACAAAGCGGGTTCTCTGTCAGAGAGCCTATCACATTACCAGGTCGAGAGGGCAAGTTGTTTAAACTAAGTAACGAGATGCTTGATATTCTAGCAGATATGAGAAAATAAACGAATATTCAATTACGATTAGTCCAATTCGATGCAAATTATAATAAGTTTACAATTAATAATGTGCCCACTCAAAAAACACCGAATAGTATAAAACTAAGAAATAACAACTAAGATTTCACTAATGGTTTCCCTATGTTTATCACTAATAAAAATGCGACAGAAAGAGACATAACAGGTGATGAAAACAAAAAAAACGATTTCTAAGGGATGTCGGTTATAAACAAAGAGGAGATACTAAAAGTAATAGATCGAAAGTTAGAAGAAGATTATCAATTAGTATCGCATTACCGAGAAGAGATTCCTTTAGTAGTGAATCCACTGTTGATGATACTAATGAAGAAGAAGAAGAAGAAGAAGAAGTTAAAGCTAGTTGTCTTACTAAGACTGACCCCATTAGTTTAGTAGAAATTATTAATACTAGAAACAAAAGCTGGTCATGATGGATTATATGATGAAATGCTAGATATATCTAAGCAACCATTATCTATGAATAATATTAATCAGGAGCAACTAGATAGTTTTGTTTTTAACGATGGTAAATGAATAATGATGGATAAACAACAACAACTATTAGCTAAAGAAGTATTCAGTCCTCAAATAACAAAGTTTAGAAGAGAAAGAACAATACCATTATATAAAGATGAAACATGGTCAGCTAGTTTAATTGATAAGTCTTCTCTAAGTATATACAATAATATTTATTAGTTTATATTAACAGTTATAGATATATTCACAAAATATGCATGGGCTATTCCATTAAAGAATAAATCTGGTTTATCTATAACTAATGGTTTTGAAATAGTATTAAGTGAAAGTAGAAAACCAGAAAAGTGAAAGTAGAAAACCAGTATGGGTAGATAGAGGTAGTGAGTTTTACAATAAAACATTTAAATATTTACTTAAAGAATATTGAATAGAGCTATAATCTATTTATAGTGTTTTAAAGGTTGTGTTTATAGAGAGATTTAATAGAACATTATTACACATAATTAATAAACAAATGTTCATCAATGGTGATGGTAATTGGGTAAATATTTTAAATGATGCAGTCATAACATATAACAAAAATATTCATTCAACAATTAATATGACACCAGTTGACGCACCTAAAAGTCTTGATAAAGTTAAATACTCTTTCATTTATAGGAATATTAAACCTAAACTTAAAGTTGGTGATTATGTTAGAAATGCAGATAAACGTAATATCTTCTCTAAGGGATACACTTCTAATTGGAATAGAGAGATGTTTAAAGTTAATGAAGTTCTAAAAACACAACCACCAACATATAAAATAGAAGATTTTAATGGAGAGATAATAGAATGTCAATACTATGAACAGGAACTATTAAACTCCGAGTTTGACTTTGAATCTAATAAAAAAGTTTTAGAATCAATAAATATATTTCTTAATATAAATAATGACAAGAAATAGATTTAACCATGAGAAACATCATATGGGGATTGGAAACAACTTAACACTAAGTAAGGCTCGTGGGTTTTTCCTAGAAGATAATGATAATATTGACATGAAGGATACCTATAAAATTACAAATCTCCAATAGATGAAAAAGATGTTGTTGATAAAGAGTATTGTGTCAATAACTTATTATCCTCTTCTAATAAAATAGACATTTTAAGTAAAAACATAACTGAGCTAAGAAAAGGTGAATTTGACAAAGTTACAACTAAAACATTACAACTAAATGAAACACAAACTAATGATGAACTAATTAAAGAATTTATTAAATTAGCAAATGAAGTCACAAATACTGTTAAGTTTTGTAATAAAGTTGCTGCAGATACTATCTCTAAATAAAATCAAATAAAACAAGAATTTGATAATAATTAGTTTAATCAGAATATCACTAACATACAACTAGATGATATGTTTACTACGGGTCTAAATGAATTTAAAGAAATTTTTAATAAGACTAATTCTGCCGTTGATGATACACTTATAAAAAATAAAAGGACAATAGTACAATATATAATTGCAATACTTTTACGAAGTACGTTAGTTGATAATAAAGAGCAAGCAAGACTTGAGAAGCATTATGGTTTTAAACAAAACGATTTAACGAAAGAAACAGAAAGTTTTTTTACTAATGAAAAAAGCAAAGCTATGACGGAGTCCATGACCAATCCAACAGTACCGAGTGAGAGATTACTATATCCCAACTTGTCAACCGTTAATGAACATTAAATAAATGAAAAGATTCAAGCCAATAATAAATTTAACAACAATATTAACATTATAAAAGATATTAGAAATTATTATGAAACTGAAACTAATAACTATAATAAGAAGTTAAGTAGATATAAAAATTATATTAACATAGCTGAGATAACAGAAATCCTATTATCATCAATAGCAACAACGGCAACAACAACATCAGTTGCATTAATAGGTATAGGATTACCTTATTCTATACCAACAGCTTTTGCTACAGCAACTGTCTGTGGTTCATTATCAAAAACAATTAATACTAAAATAAGAAACAAAAATTATAAAGTATTCACAAATGTATATTTGAAGTAAACAGTTTAGCGACAAGTTTAATAAACTATATACTAAATCAATGAAAGATAATAAAATAGATAATGATGAATATAATGAATTAGTCAAGGTATATGAAGATTATAAGAAGAACAAGAAAAACAAGCTGAGTGTGTTTTTAAACTAAAGTTAATAGTGTTTAGTAATAATAGTATGTTTAGTAATAATAATATTAGTAATAATATTTATCGATAATCATAATAATAATATAAATATAATCATAATCATAATCATAATCATAAATATAATAGAATCGTGACTATAAACATAAATATAAACATTATCATAAATTTAATCATGACTATAATCAAATAATTATCTCTTCTTAGTACCTAAGTATAACCCTCTTCCTTTTCGTACTACCTTTATACCTTCACCAGTAGTTGCAAATTTAATTAAATCAGGTGTGGCTGCTAGAGCTGCTCTAGGACTTCTACTTGCAGCTGCACTTCCTATTTTACTTGCTACTTCTAATGCTCTTACTCGATTATTAGCAACTTTCTTTCCAAAGTTAACCGTAGCTTTACCAACACTTTTAAAGAAATCTTTCAATCCCTCAGCTTCTATTGTTGCATCAGATACTGTCATTGGTTTATTCCTTCTACATTTAGTGCAGGTTCTCTTAACATTTTAGTACCTTTTGACGTAATAGCTCCACTTATGAATTACACAATATGAATTAGTTTTGAACTTGTTTAAGAGACTCATTTCTTTATATAAAAAATAATGGAAGTTAAAAAGTATAAACCTTTTATTATTGTTAAATCTAAGCCTAAGGCCAGGGTTAAATCTAAAGCCAAACCCAAACCCCAAACTAAACTTGAAGCTACAGGCTTAGCTCTAGAGAATTAAAAAAAATTAGATATTATTTATGCTAAGGGTTTTGTTAAGACTAGTAGGAAATAGTTTGATTATCATTGATTTAGTCATTGTTTAGTCATTGGCTAAGTCAATAAAAATATCATTTATTACTATGACTTAATTATATATCATTTAACTATTATATATCATTTATAACTATGACTTAATTATAACCAAGACTATGTCTATGATATAATATGTCTCCGGCCATTAATCTCTACGAGATTATATCAACCATCTTATTACCATCACTATTAACACTATTAACCTTTCTAGTTAAAACTAATGCATGACATATAACATCCGCAACTGCAGCACTAAATTTAAAATTAAGTTGTATTGGTTGGGGTCCTATATGGTCACTTTGATATCTAGTATCGAATACCAATATTCTATAACTACTTTTGAATGTTCTATGATTTGTATGTGGCTTAATATTATGAGGTAATCCAATATATTCTTTATTAAAAATTAACAATCTCTTTAAAAGCCTTATCATAATTTTTAATGGCATAATTAATATTCATTCTATTCTCAGGATAAAACTCACTACCAATCTTACAATAACATTCAGTAACATTCATTATATCAAATGTACTTGCATAATGAGTTTGTTCATTAACATTATTAATTTCAAAACCAACTATTATATATTGTGGTCTTTCCATACCACTTTCCATACATAGATCAAACAAGAAGTTAGTAGCATTGGGTACATAAAACATCTTTCTTTCATAATAGCCAAAGTCTACATTATTCTTTTTACTTAAAACCTTCTGCACAATAATTCTATTGTCATTACTAGGAACAATAATGGGCACACACCATGATATATCTCTAATATCTATATTATCATCCTTACCAACTGCAGCAGTTCCAGCATTACCTCTAAATAGAGCTCTATCATTATTATTTTTTTTTGAAATATTAGTTTAAATCCTAAACCATATATAATCTTTTCTAAGTCATTTACAAAACCAAATAGATCTCTCATCTTAATCATCATATACATATGACCTCGTTCTGCAGCAATATGGTCACCTTTAAGTTGACGATCTCTATTACCTTGAATTCTAACAAAACCACTCTCATATTTATGATCAGTACTAGTGAATAACTTATACATCAATAGATTAGGATGACAATGATCTATATATTCAATAGTCCTACAACCACTAGTTTCAAACTTAACTGAACTAAACAATGCCATCATACCATAATTAACTAATCTGATATTGGCATTATTAGCAAATACACCACCAGCATCATCTGATACAACAAACTCTATCTCTAGATATGAATCACGCAAATTTAAATGATTCTCTTCACTATTGAGTATGATATTAATGTTAGTATTGATTGTATTCATTGTTGCCAGATTATTTGGTTTATATTTTATAATCTTATTTTTGTGTATATCATTATTATAACCATAAGTTGTATCCAAGTTAAAATACATTTTTATATGATAAAAAATGACTGATAGTTTAATTTTATGGGAACTACAAAAGATAACTAAAGAATTAACTAAAACTAAAGAAGAGCATTCACTTAACTTTAGAACGATAAAGCCAACAGAAAAAATTAACTTTAGTGAACCTATACTTAATACAACAAAATTAGGTTTAATTAAATTATCTGTTTATAATTCTGTGTTTAAAATAACTGAAAGAAATAACCAGTTTATATTTGTTAATCCACAATCTTTCCGTCAATTAGATGCATCCAAAATATTTAGTATACCACCAGGGTCATGTGAGTTAACCGATATGGCAGATATAATAAAACAAGAAACAATAAATAATGTTATAATACAAGTAGATAAAAATACAATGAAATGTAAATTGGGTGTGAAACAAGGTGTTATTAATTTCGATAAAGAAAGCTCGGTAGCATCATTACTAGGATTTGATAAACAAATATATTCAAAGGGTAAGTATACTAAAAATAAAATTATTGATTTAATGAGTTTCAATACTATTAACATTCATTGCAATATTATATCTGGAGCTAAAGATAATGGTAAAGATACAGACATACTATATACTTTTAATCTAACTGAACCACCAAGCTATTTGATAAATATTATACCAACTAATATCTTGCATCAAAATGTAACTAACGATAGAATAGAATACATAGAGTTTCAGATTAAAGATGAGTATGGAAGACCTATAGACTTTAATGGCGATGTATTAACTTTTACTTTGCATCTATGTTAATACAGCTGGTCGAAGACCCATCTATGTTAACAGATAAACTTAGACTTAGACCTAGACTTAGACCTAGACTTAGACTAAACAGTTCCTATTTCCCTAATAATCATATTACATTTTGAAATAATATTTTCCCTTAAAAAATAATAAAAAATACTAAAAAATAATTTAGTATTAAATGTGATGAATATAAAAGTAAGTCCTGGGCTCAAAGTTGTAACTGGTGTCAGGGTAAACCATATCAATGTTTTGTATGTAATAGGATTATAACATATAGAGATAAACATGATCATTTACTAGAAAAATTAATAATCCTGATCAATATCTAACATGTAGAAAGTGTAAGTTATATAAACATATCTCTCAGTTTAGATTTAAACAATTCTATTGTAGGTTATGTACTAAAGAAAAATTTATGAGATGGAAACCAAGTGAAGCATGGATACCAGGAGAATGAAACCAAGTGAGGCATCAACTTGTATTATAATAATTAATTTACAAAACTCTCCGAACCCAATTAATTCTTAGTTTAGCATTAATATTTTTATTTTTAGTTATATCAATGACAATATAATTATACGTCTATTTCCATACCTTATTACATATATTAGCAAAATCATTATAACTAAGTTCAACATTTTTGAACAAATCTTGATATATCGATGCTAGGACTTTACCTCTCTGTTCAAATAAAACAAATAGATTACAGTTCTCTCTAACACTCTGCCTATACAGAGGGAACAAGTTTTGATTAAGATATATCATATTGCAACTATTATGTCTACCTCTACAAAAGTATTCATTAATAACTGGTTCTTTGGCTCTAACATCATCGAATATCATTCGTTTCTTTAAGTCTTTGGGTAGTTTATTAGGAGATGGTAAATCTTTTATATCTTTAATAAATTCTATAATTGCTTTATCGTTTATTCTCTCTACACATTCATATTGATCACCAGTAGGACCAATGATGTATAGCTTATCAAAGTATATTTTAGCCAGAATTCGGTTTTTTGATAAAAATGTCTTACCACATTCACTGGGACCAGATATTATACATTCAAAGTTCTCTGGGAGTGTAGCTTCAGTAATTATATTATCATCATTTAGCCATGATTGTAGATCTTCATTTATGTTTACAGAGATATTGTTACTAAGAGCGGTGAAACTGCTTGGTTTACCACAGATGGAGTCTGTTCGCGGATGTTCTTTGTTAGGTTTACCCATTTGATGTTTTTCATCAAATAGATAGATAAAATTATCATTAACATTATCATTATCATTGACATTATCATTATCATTATCATTAACATTATCATTATCATTATCATTAACGTTATCATTAGCAATATCATTATCATTAACATTATCATTATCTTTATCATTATTAGTAAAGCTACTTCGTAGATCATTATCTTCATCATTAACTTTATCTTTAACACTATCATTATCTTTCTCATTATCATTATCATTATCATTAACATCATCATTAACATTATCATTATCATAAAAATTATCATTAACATTATCATTATTAGCAAAGCTACTTCGTAGATCTTTACTACAACTTAAACAAAAACACTCATTATATATTCCTGGATATATACACTGATTAACTAGAATATTCAAAGCATTGTTCATTCTAAATCCTCTATCAATAAGATAGATCACATATAAACAAAAAGCCCCACAATAAGATTCATCATATTGTTATACTCTCTCATTAGAGCCTAGATCAATATATTCTTCTAAAAAAAAGTAGGGTCTCAACATAAAAGTGTCGAAATAATATACGGGACCACCTTCTCTTCTTATATCTAAAACCCAATGTGTACCATTAGTCGGATGTTAATTTACAATAATGTTGGAGTTAGGTTCACAGATTGTTTTAGGACTTTGATCTGTCATCACTGTTTCAATTGGTGTTAGACTTATAATTTTTCCTATATCTTTTATTCTGATACCACTCATAGCATTATTATCAATATTAAATTTATTATTGAATTCCTCAAATGTTAGGATAAGCATTTTTATGTAATAAATTTAATAAGTCTAAGTCTAAGTCAAAATCAAGTCTGTATTTTATATATAAAAATGGAGACAGGTAGCGCAGTTATAATTTTTATTTTTTTTAATTGGAATTTGTTATATAATATATGATTCAATACCAAGTAAATACACACAACTAGAAGAAAGTTTTGGTGGATTTATAAATAGGAGTCTAATTAGATTTGAATATGAAAAGTCACCATTACATACTATTGTTTATGGTGGAACTGGCACAGGGAAATCATATTTTATTAGACAATACTTAAAATTATACTCAGTCCAAAACCAAGAACAAAATAAAAACCGGGACCAAGACCAAAATCAAAACCAAAACAAAAACCCAGCTAAAAATATAGTTATAGTGTAAAGATGACAGAGACTGGATAGATCCTGAGTCTAATAAATTTTATACTGGGTTTAATATATGTGATATAAATATGATCACAAAAAACAATATGCATAAATTTCAAAATTCTGTAATAGTACTTGATGATATGGATGATAGGTTAAATAAGGATATAGCTTATTATTTTGTTGAAGGTAGAAATTATAATATTCAAACGATTGTAATATGTCATAAACCAGCTCAAATAATTAATACGGCAAATATGAGTTGTGATACTATTTATTTAATATTTTATAATGGACCTGATCTATTTAAAAACTTTAATGAGATATATAAATGAGAACATGACTTTAGTAAAATAATTAGTGAGTTAAATAGTAACCATTATAATCGTACAGATGGAATGTCAGATGAACTTCGTTATGGTATAATTAAATATAATAAGAAGGAAAATACTTTTATTATTATTAATAGTAATAGAACAATGATATATGATTCACGAGTTGGTTTCCTTGATTTAAAAGCTCTTAGTTTAAAAGATGAATTAGAAAGAGAAGATGTAAATAAACTCATAGCATATATGAAACCACTCATGATAAATGCAACAGATAGAAATACCATTAATCATGATAATTATCAGTTTTATTTTAATAAGATTCTTACTTTAAATAATATTAAAATTCAGAATGATGTTTTAACAAAAAAGATGGTTAAAGCAAAAAGTTTAAAATAATCATCAAATATTGGTGGATTTATAGTTTGGGGTTTAGTTATAACTAGTTTTGTTTATCCAATAATAAAAACTGTTGGAGCCGTGGCAACGAGTGCAAGCAATATGTTGAACAGAGCAAACACTTTGGTTAACGTTGGATATGGAGAAGGTCTGCCAAGCAGGTTCCCTGATGTGGGAAATGATTATACTGATCTACGAAGTAGCTTTGCTAATATGCAAATTGATTATACTGATGGTGAAACATGGACAAAGTCCTATTTGCAAAGTGATTATACTGATACAAAAAGTGATTATACCGATCTAAAAAATAGTTTAGTTAATGGGGCACGTAAACTTGTCACACCCTTAGAAAAACTAAAAGAAGAATTTATAAATGAAGAGATGGGAATTTTGAGTAGAAAGGGAGGAAAGTTTTTAACCAGACTATATGGAAATAATGAAGAATATAGAGAAGAGATTATAAATTTGTTAGAGATAAAAAAGAATCAGACCTTGAATTGATTTTAGATAAGAGATGTAAAGCTAATACACTCAATATGTTAGGAAATAAATATTTAGCAGAGTGTATCACATCTAAAGATAATACTAAAGATTTAATTGAAATCGTGGCTAAATATTATTTGCGAAGTGGTTACACCGATGGTGAAACATGGACAAAGTCCTTTCTGCGAAATGATTAGGTAAATATCAAAGTTTACCCTATTATAAATGCTTTTAAAATGTTATAATATGGATAATATGTTATAATATAAATAAAATGTTATAAATGCTATAAATATGGAAACATTGCTGTTTTAAAATATCATTATAAATCATGTCATAAAGATAAAACTGATAAATGTATATGTGGTAATAAAATACTAAAATGTATTTGTGCTAATAATTTTTCTCCATGGGATTGTTCTTTAAAAAATGAATCTAGTTCTAGTTCTAGCTCTAGTTCTAGTTCTAGTTCTACTTCTAGCTCTAGTTCTAGTTCTGGTTCTAGTTCTAGTTCTATCTATGACTCTAACTCTAACTCTAACTCAGACCCTAACCCAAACCCTAACCCTAACCCTAACCCTAACCCTAACCCTAACCCTAACTTTAACCTTAACCTTAGCCCAGAAGTCTTAATTAGAAGTTGTAATAAATGTAATTATATAAAACCACTAACTGATTTTGATGAGAGTAAGTATGCACGTAGAAGTTGTACTTCAGCTAAAGTTAATTGTCCATATTGTGCTTCTGTTGTGAGATATGATGGGATACGGGCTCATGTAAAGAAACAACATCCAGATGTAGCTATACCTAAAGGATTTAGTAGAAATTTGCGAACGGACGAAGTCCGTGGCAAGCCAAGCAGTTACAGATTTGAGTGAGAAAACAATTAATCCTAGTTGACAAAGCAAGACTGTAAGTCCTTTAGTTATTAGCCAAACTGAGGAAAATTGTTTGTGTAAATATTATAATTTTGTATCATTTCTTATTAATAATGGGTTAAATATAGAAAAAGTAAAAGAAAATATAAATTTATTGAAGAGTATAGATAATTTGAAAAAAAAGTATAAAAAAACTTAAAAAAAATAAAAAAAGAGGGAATCACTCTTTAAGAGCGAAAAAGAGCGATCTTTCTACTGGGGGATCACCCCGAATAAGAGTGAATCGCTCTTAAAGAGTGAAATGTAAATTTTGCTTTGATTTTTTTGATTTTTTGTTTTTTTTTTGATTTTAAATGATTTCTGATTGAGTTTTGATCGAATATAGAGCTAATATATAGTAGTGGATAAAACAAGGAAATCAACAAGTAGTAAAATTTGGCCCTATTCGACATGCGCGATTAGAGTTTGGAGAACAGGCCAAATTTTGCTGGTGGTTGATTTCCTTGTTTTATCCACTACTCCTAATCTGTTCGCTGCGATTACGCAGTAACGAAATTTATTATTATTAGTTTAGACCTAAGCGACATTGATAGTTATGTAATTAAGTTAAGCATCGAAAATTAGTAACGCAATTCAGTTCAAACTCATCATCGCTCACTGATATCTTGCACTAATATAAGCAGTTGAATGGTGAAAGTGGTATGAAAAGCAGAACAAAGTCTTAGATTTCAGTTTTGCTGGGTAAAATAAGTATGACAAAAAGAGCCCCAAAAAACAACACCCCGGTCAACATCCACATTAATACAACATAAACAAATTCCATCAATTTCTTTCGTCTTCTTAAATAAATCTTTTCATTGCAGATAATGGCTTTCTTTCTGAATTTTGAATTGGAGTTTTAAATTTCATCACAACAGCAAAAAAAATATGGGAAGTATTAGATAATACCACATGGCAGGTGACCCAAAGAGACTTATCGAGTGAGTACCCCGGAAGTATATCGGAGGAGACCTATCGAGACCACGATTTGCAACAAAACGAGTCAACAGATTGATTTAGTAAAATAAAAATTAGCTAGAATTTGTGAAAATTGTGCTTTGATAACGAATCGGATAGGAACGAGAATAAAAGTATGCATTTATATTGCTTCTATAAAAAAAATTGTGCAGAATAAAAAAGATGTTAATAAAATTAAATGTTTCCAATTTTAATAAGATTTTCAGGCGTTTTATTGTTTGATTATGGCGACTGCACATCACTAATGAACAAATCATTCAGGGCCAATACAAGCAGTGAAGTTAGAATACTATGACAGGCGAAATTTAATGCTATATTCTATCGAAGCCAAAATAATTTGTTCACATTGTTTAATATTTTTATTTAGCGACTATTATTGGTACTCGATTATCATACATGAGGTGAAAATGAATTTCAAAAGCAAATCTGCCTTGCCACGTTTGCACAAAGTAAAGTAAAATTCTTCAATATTCACGTGAAATACTCAACTAGCTAAAGTAGTTCTCCACCCGAATCTGGCGTTTAATAAATGGGAGAAATCCGAGAGTACCGTATTAGCACCAAGCGCTATGCCTACTGCACTAAAGTCGGGGAAATTCAATTTGAAAGCTTTTTCGCAGGTGAAGACAATAAAATTGCATCAGATTGGTGTGCAAATCAACCTGTTGTTGATACGGAATATTTGAAAAAACGTTTATACAGTTAACCAACTTCTCATGACATCAAGTTCGGAATCACAGATGAAAATTCGACATGAAAACAACGTAAATGTTTTCATAAAATGAGCTTGGAAACAACCAAAAGTCAGTTGAAAGTCGTTAGTTTTGTCATATTAAACTGACATATAGTGCGCATTGAAGCACAAATTCTTCAGCGGTAAGTTACTTGTTATAGCGTCTTGTTTCTGCAGATTGATCTGTTTTTCTGAGGAAAAAATTCCGAAATGAGAAACTTTTTACCAAGCAAAGGAGTCAGTTTCCCTTGCTGGTTTCAACGAAGCTTAGCATGGTTTTGTTATTGGTGTTATTTGGGGCAAAATTAGAAACGAAATTTGTTCAATAAATAGACTCCGAAAATTCAAACCTGAGGTAAAAAATTGATGTTACTTCCCGGAAATCATTTAACCAATAGAGTTCAGTTTTTCATTCGATTACGTGTATGACTGTTTTGTTCCATGCCGAGATTGCTCAATTTTCAATCTTTACTAACGGAATTACTCAACATTGAATTTTTTTGCCCACGTATTATAATAAGATTGGGTATGAAATAGAAAACGCAAGCCCCGTCAACGCAGTTGATCAAGTGTTGTTCATTCTTACATCGGACAGCGGACCCAACTAAAGTTCATAACGCAGTAAAAATTTATCACTTATCATTTGTGATTACAGAGATATCACAGAAAAACTTAAAATTTGTGATTATTTGGTTACCTGAAAATTTGTAATTCTGCCTAATTGTAGCGAATCAAATTGTTTTCCAGAAAACGCAAAGTGAGAAAGAAACGCTTATGTTACAGATGTCGGGGCACAGGACAAGTAGTCAAAGATTGTAAAGTCAATACGTGTTGTATAAATCGATCTATCAAGAAGCACGTACAGCCGTTTCATACATTAAAAAAGCAAACGCAGGAGGACAATCAAACACTCAATGTAAGTGCAGCAACAGTGAAACAGAGTAAAGATTTTACCAGCTTATTAATATAATTCCTGTCTCAAAACAAAGTGTTGTCAATAGGCTGAACACATACGTTTTTATCGATAGTGAATCATTGTTTTCGTTCATCAATCAGATGTTTGTCGTTTCGTCTTCACAAAAGATGGTGAAAGTGGCTAAGAATATCCAAACATTGTGCTCTATCAAAGTATCCTAAACCTAGTATCTAAATTAAGCAACCTGCGCTTAGAAAATGAACGTCGTCAGGCAGTCAAAGAAGGACTTGCAGGCACAAATGTTGCTAGTGACCATGACGAAGTATACAGTCAAGCGTACAAAGTGGGAGTGATGTGGAGCGAACCACATGAAACAATCCCAACAACTAATTATCGATGTACAAAAGTATTCCTAAACGACAGACTATAAGAGGGACCTAATTTGCTACAAGTGTTGATTTGAACGAAATTAGGATTTTTTGCGGAGGACCAATAGCTGTGACAGCTAACATTGAATCAGTGTTTCAACAAGTGCGAGTTCCCGAACAGAATTGAAATTGCTTGAGTTTTCTATGGCATCCGAGAAATAACAAACCTTTTCAAATATATGAAAATCAGCATCATGTATTGGGAGCTAAGAGTTCTGAAACTTGCGCAAACTATGCTCTCAATCTACCGGGACTAGACAACGATCAAGAGTTTCCAATTGCAGCGAATGCCAGGCAAAACAATTCCTACTTGAATGAATTCCCAAAATTGGTAGAAACCTCTGACGAAGCGATTTAAGTGTTCTATCAACTACAATGTTTTCTTCACAGCATGCAAATGAACTGAAGAAATGGATAAACAACAACGAAGCAGTTACCGATGCAATCCCAGAACACTTGCAGTCAATCAGCAATACTAAGGAACTGGAAGTCGCACTAAACACGGAGGATTCTACACTAGTAGGACTGCAATGGACTGTTACTGATGATGGTCTTCAAGTGTGCATAGGTATCAATAAAAAAGTTGAAACACTCAAAGCCCGGGGGAAGATTCTGTCACAGAAATCTTCAGTATTTGACCCAATCGGATGGCTTACTCTGTTCAGTGTTACCATGAGACGACTTCTGAAAAACACTTTGATTAAGATAGGACAACATTAGGACAACGGAATGGAACCTGGTAGAGAAGCCGAATTTTTGAGATGGAAGTAAAAACTTCCCATTGTAGCTGAAACAATTTTCAATAGAAGATATTTCAAAACAGCGATACAAAAACGAGCTTCATGTGTTGCTCTGACTCATCTAAAGACACGATGTGCTCAGTTGAAAATGCAGAGTTCCCCAATGAGACACCCTTCAATGCCGCTGGAATTTCAAGCAGCAGTCATGGCAGTGAGGCTGAAAGAACAGATTTTCAAAGAACAAAATTTGAAGATAAATAAATGCATATATCGGCGAGACTATGTAGGCCACAGTATTGCAGTGGATACACAGCTCACACGGCAAACAGCAAGTGTTTTTTGCCAATCGAGCAACCAAGATACTGGATACACCTGATATTTTACAGTGGAACCTGGAGAAAGGTATCAAAAACCCAGCAGACATTGTCTCTGGAGCAATCAACTTTGGGGAGCTCAGGGGAGGCAATTGGCTCACGCTCCAACCTGGTTGACGCGAATTGACACTGATTTGCCAGAACAATTGAACCTGTTCTTGGCCTCAGAAGACGAAATTACAACATCATCAGTCTTCATGATTTAAGTTGAAAGAAAGAAGCTGTTATGCAATTGGATCGATTCGATAACTTCAACGGATTAATGAAAACAGTGGCCCACGTTATGCATGCAGTTAGCATATACAAATCAGCAACACTGATAGTCATCATTGAGGAACGAGAAAAGGCGAAAATAATCACAATCGCCTTCAAGCTACTGCAGCAAGAACATTTTGGCGATGAGACAGTCTCTCAAAGCTGAAAGAAAATTTCAAAAAGCAGTAAAAACCTACAATTCTCACCCCTTTTGTGATGTGGAAGAACCAACTTGAGTTACCTACAGAAGAACTAAGTGTGTTACCTACAGAAAGCGCAGAGCACAAACGATAACATCAATGATAGCAGATTTAGAATGGTTAGATTGTTCAACAGTCTTTTTAAATTTTGGAGTAGACTACTTTGGCCCTTTCAAAGTGAAGATTAGACAAAGGCAATAATAGCGATGATGTTGTCTGTTCACTTGCCTAACTGTAAGAGCGATGCATTTAGAGGTGGTACCCAAGTTGGACACAGATAGTGATTTGAAGGCAAGTATGCGATTTGTTACTCGGAGAAGCAAACCCATTAAAAAAACAAGCAAAAATGGAACATATTCTTTTGGAGCTGAATGAGTATTTGCACAGTATATTGGTGCACCAAACAAAGAAGGGTTTGATGCAACAAGGGATCAGATGGAAGTTCAAACCTCCCGCAGCCCCTCACTGCGGAGACGTATGAGAACGGTTGCTCAGAAATTTCAAAATAGCAGTGTCTTTAGTGTTGGGAAACAGATCAGTCACCGAAGATGTTCTTTCGACAATGATGTGCATCGTTGAGCAGACCTTGAACACAAGAACGTTGAATCAAGTTGGTTCAAAAATTAATGACTTGGAAGCATTGACCACCAATCAGTTCTTCTCTGGCAACAGAAATGTTTGCTTAGCTTACTTATCCTGTCGAAGAATTTGTTGATCATGGAGAGGTCTTTCGACAAACTCAAGTTTATGAAAATCTCATATGGGAAAAAATTTGCAAAGAGTATTTGCCAATTTTGATCAATCGGCAAAAATGGTGATCTACGACAAACGAAAACTTTAAAAAGGCGAAATCGCTTTATTGCTCGAGGACAGCAACAAGCAAGCATGTTATAAAATGGGTAAATTTATGTAGACTATCGATGTGACTCGATCTGCGATAGTTTGGACGAATGACGGGTTACAAGAATGACCAGTAGTGAAGCTTTCCCTACGCTACCCAACGAAGGTGTTATTTTTGCAATGGAAAACAAGTTCGGCGATGTTGCAGCTGCACTTCACCAATAAACAAAACCTTCAAGGCCAAATCTTTCAGTGAAGTTAGAATAGCATGAAAAGCAAAAATCAAGGCTATATTCTATCAAAGCCAAATTGATTTGTTCACAATGTTCAACTCTTATTATCAGTAATTTTAGTAGCACGCGATTATCATACATGAAGTGAAACTGAAAATCAAAGTCAAATCTGCATTGCCACGTTTGCATGAAAAACGAATAAACAAAATTCATTTGAATTACTCAAACTAGCTAGTTCTGTTCTACCCGAATCTGGCGCCTATCGAAAGGGAGAATGACTAGTGTAGCATATTAACAGCAACTGCTGTGACTTTTGCACTGAAGTCGTAAAAACTTTATTTGAAATCTTTTTTAGCAAGAAAGGACGCATTTTGTCACAAAAATGCACCAAAATTATTACCATTGGTTTGCAAATCAATTTGTTGTTGATGCGAATTTTTCGACAAAACGTGTATATGATTAAAGAACTTCTCATGACATCAAATCAACGTTCAAAAGAGGACGTTATGGTAAACTCTTCGGAATCTGTTGAAACATTTATCTACAACCAATCAGAGATGAAATTTCGACATGAAAACCACGTAACTAGTTTCAAAAAATGAGCTTAGGAACTACCAAAAATCAATTGAAAGTCGTTAATTTTGTCAAACTAAACTGACATAAAGTGCATATTGAGGCCCAATTTCTTGATCGGACAATTACTTGTTATAGTGTCTTGTTTATGTAGATGGTTGAAATAAGAACTGACTTCGATATTGTTAATTTTTTTCCTGAGGATAAAGTACCTGATTAAGGGAAAATTTTTCGAAGCCTAGCATGCTTTTGGTTGTTGTGTTATTTGAGACAAATTTAGAAACAAAACTTGTGCAATAAATTAACTCCGATCACTGAAAACTGAGGTAAAATTTGTTGTGTTATTTCTCGAAGATCATTTAACCAGATCAGACCAATTCTTTAAGCTGAGTTCTTAAACGACAGTGTTGTTCAACGCCAAGTTTTTCTAATATTCAAACTTTGCTGACAAAGTTACTCAACCTTAGACATTTGCCCATGTATTATTTTAAGATTGGGTATGAAACAGAAAAATTAGCCTCAACAATTCAGTGAACGAAGTGTTGTTCATTCCTACATCGAGCAGTGGGCCTATCTAAAATTCATAGCCCAGAAAAAAATTATCTCAATAACATTTGTAGTTACAGAGATATCATTGAAAAACTTATGATTTGCGATTAATTGGTTTTTTTGAAATTTTGGATTTTTGCTTCATTGTAATTGCTTAATTTTTTCTTCAGCAAAGCTGAACAACTTATTATGTGAACTGACTGAATATCGCTTAATGCAATGGTAGTCTACAGTATCGCGGCTAATACAGTTAGCAAAAGTTAACTGAAGAAGGAAACGTAACATCCGAACCGATCTGAAACCGATGAATTGAAATTGGTGGTGTAAAGGTTTCCTTGTCTTTGATTGGAGAGGAGCCGTGAAATTGTCATCTGAACAACTATGGGAAATTTTTCTGCTGATACCGTTACTTCTAAAGCAAAAGAAATGGTGAACCGTTCATATCAAACGTAGCTCTGGATATATAGTTGAAAAATTAATGTAAATTATTTCTCCGCATGTCAAAATTAAAAATGTTTTCTACGATTGTCAAATATAAACACAAAAATCTTCTTTTCTAATAAAAAGTTTGATTAGAAAAGAGGTTTGCTTATTCATGAATAACCAAACTAAAACAATCTATATCACTGAGATAGAATATTTTCGGAACTAAGTTGCCCTAATTCGAACAGAACAAACAACATTATGCATTTTAAGTACTATGATAAAATTAGTTAACATGAATTCAACGCAATGTTTGCTTCATATTGATAAAGTTGACGAGTTTCTGGTGTACAATGACAAAACTTTCTGAGAAGAGATGAGCAAAAAAAAAAGAAGTTGCTTTGCAAAAGAGTCATCAAAGTTTGGAATGATTAGTTTCTGAGAATTGATGGCAACGGCGTCTTGCAATTAGAAAAAGTGGAAACAAAAAACAACCCAAAGAACGTGCGAGAGTCAAAAATGACATTACCGGCACAAGATACCACTTCTGCCGTAATTGTCAAAGTAGAAATTAAAATAAAGTAAATCCTAATTTGAATTTTTGGCCTGGAACGCTCATATGATAAGTGCTGATTAGACAGGTTTGCAGGATATTAAAATAAAACAAATTTTTAGTTTATTTAGTTTTAAGGTTATAGATTTTTTTAGATCGATTGGTTTTCTATATTTTGTAACACCGAAAATAATATTTCATAACACTTCGATCACATATTTGTATAAAGCCATTCAAAGCAGAAGTTTTGAAAGTCTATGATTAACGTTACAAGTCATTTAATTGCAACCGAAGATAATATCGGATCTAGAGATGACTACTTTGGGTGATTAGTTTTGAATACAATTATTTATGACTACTATGCAATATTAGTGATGACTACTTTCGAAATTATTTTCATCTGTATATTTTCATCTTTAATTAGCTTGATCAAATTTCCGACCGATTTTTGAACTATTGACTAGATGTTACAACTTCTGTTGCTGATCCACAACTGTTGGTTCCAGGGCTTCCTTTTGTTGAGTTATATTTTGTGTTAGGTTTTAAATATTAAATTCAGAAGATTAGGTTAAACAGACATTACAAATAAATTTACATTAGGGTAAGGAATAAAGAGGATGAGGTTAGTTCACAAACGAAGAAGCATGTTAAGGTAGTTCACTGAATCAGTTGGGGTGTTTTTTAAAGACCCTAGAAGAATACTGCTCGTAAATCGGAGTATAATCAAGTCTTTACTCTCAAATATGTCAGTCCAACAGTTTAAGGCTAGAAGTGATCTGAAGTTTTCTAGTTTTTTGCATTCAAAAAGAAGGTGTTGCGTTGTTTCAAACTCCTCATCACAATAACTGCACGTTGGTGAGAACTCTATGCCATCGAGCCACCTTGATTGTTTGTCTCGGATACATTTGAATGTCAGACGATAGAGTGCATTTTTTTCAAAAGGGAAAAGATATTTCGAGCTCCAAACTTTTGCAGAGAACTTTATCAAGCTGTTTGCAGAGCATCTATAATATTCCGCAGCATTTTGAAGTCTATCGGACGATGCTATCGGACGATGCATTTTGAAGTCTATTGGACGATGCATTTTGAAGTCTATCGGACGAGCTCCAAACTTTTGCAGAGAATTTTATCAAGCTGTTTGCAGAGCATCTATAATATTCCGCAGCATTTTGAAGTCTAACGACGATGCTGCTGGGAAATCTGCAGGAGATAATGAAACTGTAAATTTTCCGAAAAGTGGTAGCTGTTGTTATATGAAGAAAATCGTTTGTGGTAGTATTCGTTACGAGGATGTTTTCTGTGGAAACCGTCATGGATAGGTTCATATGTTTCAATAGACTTTTCAAACTATTACTCATCAAGGGCATAGACCTTGTGTTATTTTTGAGTTGAAAGAAATCTATGATCTTTGCAGAAAGTATTCGTGCAGGTAAATAAACAAAATCAATTCCACCTAATTGTTTTTGTTGATATAGAACATCAGCTTTAATGTCGTATTTTGAGCTCGGGAAAATACACTTGAGTAGTGCTGACTGTGACTTCAAAAGGTCAGAAAGCCTCGATTCACTATGTCGCGCAGTGTGAAGTAGTTTGGGTATTACAAAAGTCATAATACAGCCAGCTTTGGCACGTAGAGTTCTGCAAAGATTAAGCTTGGCTTGGTGTATAACAATAGCTTTTTTCGTAAAATCAAGTAAATTGGTTGGAGGTGCTTCTATCCCAAAGGAAACGCCTAATATTTTGGTTCTCCGTGTGCATGAGAAACCTGATAGTAGCCCTGTCGTCAGGATTTCAGTTTTGTGTTGGTTTATTCTAAGCTGGCAGCAGTCTCCAAATGACTCCACCAGCTCAAACAAAGGTTGAATTCCACTTCTGTCTATAATGCATGTAACATCGTCTGCATATGCCTCAACCTTGGATCCCGAAAACCGTTTTATTTTTCCGTAGTGTTGGATAAATTGGAGTAGGGGTTCTAGAGCAAGAATAAAGAGAATTGCTGACAACGGACATCCTTGTCTGACACCGCGTTCCGAGGTAAAATCTAACAACAAGTGTCCATTGACTTCGATAATAGATTTAGTTCCTGTATAAAGAGCCTTGACAGACTTCAGAAAGAACTCAGGTACACCAAGTTCTTTTAGTAATCGAAAAATGTAATCTCGATCAATCGTATCGAACGCCTTTTCAAAATCGATATTAACGATCGCTCCATCACTATTCTTCAATTTATCGGTAGCACGCGCAATCTTGGAGAGGGCTACCTTGATTTGTCTACCAGAGAGGTACGCATGTTGATGTTTGTGAATCACCTTTTTGAACATATGTTTGGCTCTTTCTGCTAATACATGCGCAAAAATTTTGACATCGGTATTTAGGAGGCTTATCGGTCTGTAATTCACGACATACTTTGGTTGATCAATTTTTGGAATCAATTTGATAACAGCTTTATGCATTGATGAGGGCAAGTAACCTCGGATTGCAGATTCATTATAAACTGCTGCAAGTGTTGGGGCAAGCTCTGTTTTGAATAGTTTATAGAACTGGGATGTTAGTCCATCTGGACCAGGTGAGCTATCTATGTTTAATTTCCTGATAGCAGCAACAACTTCATCACTTGTTATGGAATTTTCGGACAATAGGGAAGGATTGGAAGCGTTCCTCTCACAAAACAGCTTAATGACAGCCTGCTGTTTCCTATGGTTAACTGGTAGATTTTTATAGGTTTCGGAAAAGTGTTTAAAGAAGCTATTCAAAATAGAGTCTGTGTCTTTTTGCACAACTCCGTTATGCTCAAGTTGGTTTATCTGATTAGTCCCATTCTGTTTTTGTGAAGCTTTCATTGCATGTGGGTCACAGTTGGCACAGTCATTCCAGAAACCTTTGAACTTCTTAAACTTCAGGTTGTTCTTCTGGCGGGCTTCATCTGAGATGATGGTATTCACTTTATCAAACTCCTCTATATCTTTTAAATTAATCTGTTTGTTATCTGTTATTTGTCTTAGCAGACGAGAGCGTCGGGTAGTTAGCCAACTTAACAGTTGGGCTTCAACGGCTGCTTTTTCAATACACATAGACCTAAGAGTATCTCTTATCAAACACTTATTTCGATCGTAGTTCTCGAAGTTCGTTACCCCGTTATTGTCTCTGAACTCTGAAAGCAGCGAACTAATATAACTATTATTGGGAAACAACACTGCATCATTCAATTTCCAGTAACTTCTTCCTCGTTCATAATCCTCCTCCTGACTCATGTGGAGGTGTAGAATGAAGTGGTCAGACACTTCGCTGGGAAATGTGTTCAAGCAAAAGCATGTATTCCGCATGTTTGTAAAAATGTAGTCAATTCTAGAGAGAGAGAGCGATGCTTCTTATCGTAGTGGGTATAATCTTTGCTGCCATAAATGGCCGCTGTGTCATCCAATTTGTGGTCACTGAGCGTGGGTTCTAAGTGCTTATAGCGAGAAAGCCGCGGGTCAAAACTTCGAAGTGGCAGCGAGCTGTTGCTTTGATCGTAGTTAAAGCAGTTGAAATCTCCAGCAATTATAAGCTGACAACAGTGAAAGGCTGAAAGGGCTTCTCTTAACATCATGCTTCTATTAGCATGTTCATTTTGATTTAGGTAAGCATTGCACAGATATATATTGTATAACGGAATATAAACTACATGGCAAGCTGGATTGCTGACCGTCATTTTCACGTTTTTAATGTTATTTGGCCAAATAGTGATTAGTCCGCCGGATTTGTTATTGGCCGGTGTGAGGCAAAAGTCAAGGTTATGATGATTTAACAAATTGAGGGCTGTATTGCATAGGGATTGAATTTTAGTTTCTTGAAGGCAGATAATGAAATACTGATTTCCAGACTTTTTCTGGCAAGTAGTAATAATACCAAGGAGTTTTGCGGAATTGCCAACTCCAAATGCGTTTAGACTGAAAATATTAGGAATCATTGGTATACTTTAATATTCTTCAACCGGCTGGTCACGGTCATCCAGTTTACGTATTTGAGCTCGTTCTTTGAATTTCCGGCGCATCCGACTATTCGGCCTCGAACGCCGTTGAAGCCTTACAAAGTTGAATGGTGACATTTCGCGGTCATTTAGTAGTGTGAAGAATGTGGCTTTACTGATGTGTGAGTTTGGTTTTGGTGTATCTTTATAAAGAACGCTTTTAGGCGTGGGGCAGTTTGTTTCAGTTCTCTCTACAAAGTCTTCTGCTAAGGTTTCTTCTGATTCGCAAGTCTGCGTAGCAGGCGCTTCATCGATGAGTAAATTAGGATGTGAGTCATCCGAGTCAATAATCAGTGATGGGTTTGTTTCTTGCTTCTCATTCGTAACTGCGACCTGTTCACTAATATCTTCCATAGCCGGCATATACTGCGTTTGTGCCACTACTTTTTTGATTAGGTTACACCAATCTTTATGATGTCCTTTGCTAAGACGACCATCGCTCTCACAATGTTCGCACATATGTAGTGAGGGTGCATGGAAAGTTATGTTAAGATCGTTCCAGAATGCACCTTCTCCCATTGCGTTATTATAAGACCAGTCAGTCAATTCAGCTCTTTGTTGTTCATTTTTCAGAATAACTTCAAGTGTTGCGCGTCCAGTGTGTACACTGCGTCCGTTTTCAAGCTCAAAAGTCTCTCTCTGTAGAACAGGGCTGTGTTCAATGCCTTGAGGAAGCTTCAGTAGAGCTTTTGTTTCCGAATCGTTGCATATAAAAGGCAAGTGGCAGAGTTTTATCTTGACTTTCCTTGGATAGAATTCACCTGATCGTTGATGTTTAGGGATAAAGCCAACAGGATAGATGGTCTTTCCCATAAGGCCAATACCTTCCGTTTTTATAGCCGTAATATACGGTTCAGATTCAGGAGGTGCAATAATCGTAAGAGAGTGTAACTTTTTTCCATTTGTCGTTGTAGTTAAAGTTCGCGAAATCGTTGTTTTGTCTTGGATTTGGTCTGGCAGTACAGCTAAAATCCTTTCTGCACATTGTCCATATGATTCATTCAGCCTATCTATTGATTTGACATGATCTCGGCTAAACAGTGGTATTATTTTCAAGATTTGGATATTAGAACTTTTTTGGTATCGAGCTGGTTTTGTTTTAATACGGTGGCAAAAGACTTCACGTTCTCCATTTTCTGCTCTTCTCCCCCCAAAAAGGTAAAAAGAAAGGAGGGTTATTGTTGTTGAAGATAGCAAGCAAAGGGACAGCGGGTAATACTGTTGGAGCTGAAAGCTATACAATTTAAAAAAAGGGACTACTGACAATACGGTGTGGGTCAATGTTATAATAAGCAAAACGTTTTATAGTAATAAGCAATACCTGTTTAGTTATAATAAGCAAAACCCCTTAGGTAGTTTGTCGGAGAGGCGGGGTATCGAAACCCCGGTCTGCGCGGTCCCACCAGACTAATTCTGAATTCGGGTAGTGGAGCGTTCCTACTGTGCTATCAGAACTGGTAATCAGTAAGCAACTGTAGCTATTTGTATTACAATACTATAGTTAGTATTTATTTCGAGCGCTGTAGTAGAATTGTAACGGTTAATTGTATTTCTATGTAGAGTCGAATTGGAATGGTTTATTATAATGCAGTTCAATAACACGAGTGTAGTTATTATCCACTAGTTAAAGGGATAAAGAGAAAGTTAGCCTTCCACTAAAACAAGGGACGGCCGACGCCAGGTATCAAAAGTTAGCAAAAGTTAACTGAAAAAGGAAACGTAACATCCGAACCGATCTGAAACCGATGAATTGAAATTGGTGGTGTAAAGGTTTCCTTGCCTTTGATTGGAGAGGAGCCGTGAAATTGTTATCTGAACAACTATGGGAAATTTTTCTGCTGATACCGTTACTTCTCAAGCAACAGAAATGGTGAACCGTTCATATCAAACGTAGCTCTGGATATATAGTTGAAAAAATAATGTAAATTATTTCTCCGCATGTCAAAATTAAAAATCTTTTCTACGATTGTCAAATATAAACACAAAAAACTTCTTTTCTAATAAAAAGTTTGATTAGAAAAGAGGTTTGCTTATTCATGAATAACCAAACTAAAACAATCTATATCACTGAGATAGAATATTTTCGGAACTAAGTTGCCCTAATTCGAACAGAACAAACAACATTATGCATTTTAAGTACTATGATAAAATTAGTTAACATGAATTCAACGCAATGTTTGCTTCATAGTGATAAAGTTAACGAGTTTCTGGTGTACAATGACAAAACTTTCTGAGAAGAGATGAGCAAAAAAAAGAAGTTGCTTTGCAAAAGAGTCATCAAAGTTTGGAATGATTAGTTTCTGAGAATTGATGGCAACGGCGTCTTGCAATTAGAAAAAGTGGAAACAAAAAACAACCCAAAGAACGTGCGAGAGTCAAAAATGACATTACCGGCACAAGATACCACTTCTGCCGTAATTGTCAAAGTAGAAATTAAAATAAAGTAAATCCTAATTTGAATTTTTGGCCTGGAACGCTCATATGATAAGTGCTGATTAGACAGGTTTGCAGGATATTAAAATAAAACAAATTTTTAGTTTATTTAGTTTTAAGGTTATAGATTTTTTTAGATCGATTGGTTTTCTATATTTTGTAACACCGAAAATAATATTTCATAACACTTCGATCACATATTTGTATAAAGCCATTCAAAGCAGAAGTTTTGAAAGTCTATGATTAACGTTACAAGTCATTTAATTGCAACCGAAGATAATATCGGATCTAGAGATGACTACTTTGGGTGATTAGTTTTGAATACAATTATTTATGACTACTATGCAATATTAGTGATGACTACTTTCGAAATTATTTTCATCTGTATATTTTCATCTTTAATTAGCTTGATCAAATTTCCGACCATTTTTTGAACTATTGACTAGATGTTACAACTTCTGTTGCTGATCCACAACTGTTGGTTCCAGGGCTTCCTTTTGTTGAGTAATATTTTGTGTTAGGTAGTTATATCTGTTACTAACCAATGATTAAATTGTACTAAATTTCTGGTGTATCGAAATGTATGCTGTGAAAAGTTCATTAATTTTACCACGAAGTTATTACTTCATCGAGAAATTATCCAACTACGAAGCAAGGCCAAGCCGTTGAGTAATTTTGAAAAGGCGATGGAACAACGCTGTTGTAATAGAAACGGACACTGATGAAAAACATATGTTATAAGTCAATGTCCATTTCTATTACAACATAGCAGCATAACTGAAGTTCATTAGACAATCTTTTCGCCACTAATTTTTGCACTCTTCGAGCAGCAACAGTGGCGACAAAAAATCGTCGTAATCCTCAGCAGATTCAGATTAAATGGGTGCCAACAAGTTATCTGAACAGTAAGTTGTTGAAACCGCAACGATAATTGAATAATAAATAATTTCACGCCGTTTTTATCGCCATCGAGAAGTTATCAATCTCTGGGCCAAGCCGAAGTTGTTGAAAACCTTCGAGGGGACGGTAAAAAAACAGCGCTGTAATATTTTTAATCCTCTCGTGGCTATTACAACATTTACATGCCTTACGCTACACAGCACTTTATTAGACGATCTTTTTAGCCACCACTCATTTCTCGTCACTCTTCAAACGGCAACTTTGGCGAGAAAAGTGTGACGGAAAAAAATATTCTAATACCAAAGCAGAAATTTGACACTTTCAGATTTTTCACTTTTTTCAGAGGTATTCATCGGGCGCTAAAAGTTATTTCATTGGTTAATTATGCAATAACTGGTGGTATCGCAACAAGAGTTGATTGAAAATAGATGGAAAGCGACATGAAACGTACTCGGAATGAGAAGAGAAGTAATAGGGAAGAGACAAGCAGCCGTTTTCTCCAGATTCTGTCTTGTGATATTCACCAGGAAGAATGCATTGAGAGAGTAGTTAAGCAGACATCCCGCGTGGCAGAACACACCCCCACTTATCAGTCCCGTCGATGCTGCCCGAATATGCACATTGCCATTAAAATACTAAAAGAGCAGGAAAATTGTTAATTGGATTTTCGTGATCTCTTAATGATCTCAGTCCGCTAATTAGTTTCAACCGTCAGCAACCGAATTGACCAAATGTTTGAGCACGAACTTAATCATAGGACTTATTCAAATCAAATTTCTATTACCTAAACTGAAATTGGTCTTTTCTCGCTCTATCAAAATAAGATGGACATCGGGAAAAATTGACTGATTTCAAGTGTTGATTGGCAGGAAATCATCTCCAATAACTCAAGGATTTAACAATATCATAGGTTTGTTGGGAGATTTAGCCAGCCACGCATCGGCCTATCTATACTCAAATAAAATACTGTGTTGTTTGATGTCGCTCAGATGATAAACCAGTAATTAGGGCCAATCTAATCGATCAAATATAGTCAAACACTCCAGCATAAATGGCAAGAAATGCTCGGATGGCAAAAATTGGTATGAATATGAAACACGCCATGCATTTCTGACACCAAAATAAAGACAGTTGGCAACATTTTCAATTTATTGCATAACTTTTTAAATGGAAACCTTCTTTAAACATACTGAAGGCCAAGAACGTATTTCACGTGTTTTGACTTTCAGACAGCGAGTTAAATTTTTCGGTTTGATGTAAACAAAATTGCGGAGCTTTCTTCCAAAAATATATTTTTTAAAATCTATTTAAAAAATCTTCCATGCCCTATGATTCTAACCTTAACAGATTGAACAAATCAAAACACATGAATTTCTCAAAAAATGGGAAAATTGTCCTTGTTTGGAATTAATTTTTCTTGAAAAAAATACACTGAAAGACTGATAATTTGAAAAACCTCTTACGCAGTCAAACACCTGGTCAAATCTAGCATTAAGTATATTAATTCCTTGCTTGCTTGAAGATAAAAAATAACTTAAAATAAGTGATAACCAAGCGCTGAAAGGACAACAAAACTCCAGGTACTGCAAACCTGCGGTCATTTAGTTTTTTATGGAAAATTCTCAGGAAGAGCTGTTTTAGTTAATAAAAGTTTTGAAATCATTCTTTCGTTATCCTTTTAAGCATCGATTAAAGCATAACTTGATTCAACATAAAACGAAATTGTTTGTCTGACCAGATGTATGATTACCAAGCATTCCCGAGTCAAAGATTAATTGAAATGAAACAACTGTTCAAAGATATTAAACGATAAATCATTGGATAATTATCACTGTATTCCGCTGGATCGAATTGTGCTCAAAGCTCATGAATTACTAAAATGCTTGGTTCTTTTCGGCAGTTTTGAATTTATATATTATAGAACATGATTGTCATGGGGTAGAAGCGCGAAACTGAATCCCTGGAATCTTTGCCATCTCTTATCTCTATCTATCAGGTCTTCTTGAACACCTCCGATGCAAAGATGCTTAAAATCACGAAAAACATTTTATCATTTTTATGATCCTATATCTATAATGCGATGGAGGGCAATGTTTTCATTTATGCAACAGAACTGAAAATGTGCTGATATCAAGCACCGGATATTTTCCGTTTGTGCCCCAGTACGTTGTGCAACCCCCAGTTAGAGAGCACGTGCCATTACATAGTGAATAACTATGTAAAAATTTGGCACCTACGTCAGTGGGGTGCAAAAACGCACACCCACTTAGCTTGGGGGGCTGAAACTGAAAAGTCAAAAGAACCAAATGCAATAAACAATAATCGAAACAAGTTGCGGAAATGTGCAGATAATGCCCGCAAAAATGAGAAAGATGCGCTGAAAACGCCCATAATTTTTCAAAAAAAAAATAAGACCGTTCAGCGCATTTCAGCGAGTTCAGCGCACTTTTGCAAATTGATACGCTAAAAATGCGCTGGTTTGTTGACACAAGACACACTGAAGGTCATTTTTTCATTGTCGCGCAGACTTTTTCATCGATGTCTGGTCTGAGATCATTGCCAACCAGAGTCAGATTTGAATGTTAATCTTTCAAAATCTTGTAATAATCTTGCCAGAGTAACATATCTGATCTTGATTAGGGACTTTGACTGGGATACCAACTTTGTCAGATGTTCCTATGTAGCAACAGAGGAATGTAACTGCAGATGCAACTACAGTCAAGGTCATGTGGTTTTCTTCGTCCTCCAGGTAGGGATCTAGTAACAGGAGAGTGTGGAATATGACGAGAAGGAGCAACAGACAGATGAAGCAGCCAGGCCACAGAATGTCAGAGACGTGTTCCTACAAATATAATTTAAAAAGAGTTAAATATAGCAGTGACATATCAAACAATGGTACAACAGAATCAGCGAAGTAGTTTTTGCAGGAGATGTAACCAGCGACCAAAACTCAAACTGTGGAACCCGAGTTGGGAAAAACAACAGAAAGTGATTTTAAAAAATTGCAGAAAGCATTTTCGTTCTTGTAGCTTGTTTGGTCGCTTTCGTTGGATCTAAACAACCAAATTTTTTTTCCAATTTCATCGGTTTTTAACGTAAGATTGAGATACTTGTATTTTTAATGGAAAGTAATATAGAGTGTAATTGTTTCATCGCCGTCTTTATCCATAAAGAATAACGTCCATATTTGATACTTATGAGCTTAATTCTGAAGGTATTAGGCCACCAAGTAACTTTTTCTTAATAATTTTGGGGTTTTTCTTGGGATTTTGTGGACAACGGTGACAATATCTTAATACATTTTTGCACTTGACAGCTATGTCGACAATTGACAAGAATGTTGGAAAATACATAAATTTGTCATTCATTTGAACGGATAGTTTAATCAACTTGCAAGACTTCTGGCGTGTAAAAGTGACAGCACTTTAAGTGTACACTGGCAAATTCGAATTTAGCCTTGTCTTAAGATTGATTAGACCTGATAAATTAGGGAGCATCAGCCACCAGATATTTAATGTTTTAGCTTTATTATTCACGTCAATATTAAACATCCGACTAACGTCGGACGGATTGCTCTCAAACGACTAGAGGCAAACGATTTAGAAGAGGGCATAGACTGGCGAAACTTTTATGGTGCAAAACAATTCGACTGGTGAGTGGTTTGGACCCCGGATCTCTCAGATAAGCATTGAGGACACTAAACTGTACGGTACACCTGCTATGACCTATATGCGCTCAAAATCTGTTGTATTTTTGCAACAGACCTGGCGCAATTCAAATCACTCAAAGAACTGGAAAGTCAGGTGTGAAAAAGTCACTCAAGCAAAAAACTCTAAATAATGGCCGTTCTACAACGAAACGGTCAAGCAAAAATTTTGCATAAAAAAGACACACGTTTACCAAAATTGCTTCAAACGTACTTCGAGAGCAATTAAAAATAGCTTATCATAAATTTGTTTCAAAATTAGAACTACTTAGTTACTGATTAATTTTACAATTATTATTTTTAAAATTGGTATCATAAAATTGATTTTGATATATATTTAACATTTGTTTCATTATTAGCCATCAGTCAAATTATTCATCCTGCAGCATCCCGAAGTTGAGTTTGACTTTCCATTAGAGAATTAGGCCTCTACTACAAACAAACTCTTAGTGGCCGGTATGCAAAAAATTGAATGAACAGAAATAAAAAATTTGATAGGTATTAATTTTTTTAATATTCGCCTACAAGATTTTTTAGAAACTTGTGTAGTGAATAGAACCTTTCTTGCTAAAGAAATTTATCTGTTATCTCTCAATGTTGTTATTCAAAATGTCAAGAATTCAATATCTTGAGAACTGTTTCACACGCTCTCACGTATTCAATTTTCCTAGACATTTCCTTTTTAAGTCTTTCGCATGTTTTCACATTGTTGGTCACCACTTCAATTTATTAGTCAATAGATTGCTTAAATTTTTATTAATTTTTTCTGTTAGTTACTAAATTTACACAAATTAGTAACATTTATTTAATCAAAATCACAAAGTGATTTTGCTCACAAACCTTTATTTCACAAAATCAATTCATTCAACTTTTTTCTTTCTTCTTAAAGGAACCCTTCTGGCCCATCGAAAATTACAGACATATTAACACCGAATTTTTTCAGTTTTCACAATTTTGTCAGTTGGTTATCAGTTTAATTAGCAAAAGTTCGTGGCGATTCCTCATATCGAGTGTAATTTTTTTTAAAACGATTAATTCACTGATTTCATACAAGTTCCCCACATATCGGAAATCAATGGCATATTAACTAAGAAAATGTCTAAATTGGGGTTTGAACTCAAATTATGACGTTTTTCTCTCTAATCTTCATCTTGAATTTAGCCACAATCCTCTTTTTTTAGGAAAAATTATTTGAAAGACATCTTTGTCGCCCGTTTTGTCCTTTTGTCGACCATAATCAAAGATAATGCTATCGTGAAACAAATAATTTCGTAATCGAACAAATAACTGTTGTTTGCTACATTGTGTTTTATTTAAAGTTGTCACAAAAAATTTTCTTATGTTGAAAAATAACCAATAATGGAAACTGAAGACGGCAAAGTTGAAAGTCATCGTCTTGACATTTTGAAAACGAAGTATGGTAAGCGTTAAAAGCGGGGATTGATCCTGAAACAATTGTATTGTCAAGATCGTGAAAATTGTTAAAATTTATTTATTTAACATTTTACGGGGGTAAACGTGCTGGTGCTGGCATTAAAAGTTTGCAATTACATAGCAAATCGCAATTAAAACTTTTTATCGAATTATCTAGATTAAATAAAAGAAATAGCATGGAAAAGCGGATCTCAAATAGTTTTAAGGAAAAGTTTGTCCTAATCAAGGTATATTTAGTAAGATAATACTAAACAAAAATTTCTATTTCAACTTGATATTGATTGTTATTTTTTGTTTTAAAGTCGGATTCTGGCAATACGCTGACTAACATTGCTATGTTGGATTGTTTTTTGTGATGCACTAATCCATAGTCAATCGTTATAGATAATGGACCTCTTAGCTTGGTGAGAAAACAGTTCGCAACTAACCGACATTTCCTCGTCTGTCTTGAGCATGACTCCCTCGGACACAACTGAAAATGAGCTTTGATGGGAAGTGACGCAATGAGCTTGTGACTCTGCCTGTCGTACACTCTCAACCCCATTGGTCGAGTAGGACTTGTGCATTGCACTGTAGTATCCACACCAGTTCGTAACTGTCGTTTTAACAGTTCCTGAAGTATCATAAATGAGTATCAAAGTTGCGGCCCACGACTCGAGGTCACTCTGATCCGGTTCTTTTGTGTCGCGGGCAGTGTACCCGATGCAGCTATGGTCAGATCTTCGGCGGTTTATTATTTTTAGTTAAATAAACCTTTTTCAATATAACGTTGCTGAACATCAAAAATTCGCCAAACATTGAAAAAAATAAGTCTTTTGTCTTTTGGGGTACAAGCTTCTGCAACTTCTGTACTCGTCTTTTAGATTCTATTGGTGCGCCATTATATAGTTCTCAATCCTGGGCGTTCATGTATATTTTTTCTATGATATAAGGTTAGGGCTTCAAATGTGCAAATTTTCTAAGTGATTAAGAAACGACATTAACTAACCCTTCTTATAGCAAATACTCGAGACAACGCTTCTTAGAAACGATTCTCAGGAACCTGAATGATTCCATCCAAGGAAAGCAAAAAAATTCCTATATGTTCTCTTGCTATGCTGTACACAAACAATTAAGGATCTTACGTAAGAATTTTTTGAGGTTCCATACATTTAATTAAGCAAACAAAAAATTTTGCAGTCTCGCTAGCCAACCATACTCTCCATGCAACTTTTTGATATGGTTTCGAAGAAGCATTTATGGTGGTCAACCCGGGTATTAAATGACGATCTCATAAAAACTTTGGGTTTTTTGTTGTTTTGACTGAGGGAAACCGATGATGCCGACAACGTCGTATAACCAAAAACCGCAGATTTTTCACTAGGTGCGCCCAGTAGAGAAATGCAAAATTTGATTGCAATAAAATTTAATCATTGAAATCCTTGTCAAGATCTTGTTGTTTTCCGAAAATTAAGAATGTGCTTCAAAAAGCGAGATCTTATCCAGATCAGATAACTCTTCCCTGGTAATCAAAATTGCTCGGCAAGCAAACTAAGATAACTCACGGTATAAGAGCTGAAAAATTTGACATTAGTATTATATTGCAATGCATGTTTAGAAACTTGTATATGTGTTTTGTGTGTTGATGTGTTTGGAAAATAATCTCAAATGAATTATTATTCAATAAAATTCTGCTAACTTTTTTCTTTCAGCAAATTGTGCTCGAGATAATTGTGTACAGTGAAAATTCTGAAAATTATACAATTTAAAATGTCAAAAGGGCCGTTATGCGCCCATAGCAGTACAACTTACAATTATGACAGTACGACAAGCAATAGACCAAAAATTTTTTCTTGTCTCTGAAGCACGAAAAGCGAGTTGAGTAATTGAGCAGAGAATTTTTAGAGCAATTGAGAGTTGTTAAGCTGAGAACTCAGACTAATTTATGTTTACAAACGTTTCCCTAAAAAAATTGTTCCGACTGCACTTGCGTTCAGAGGGAATACTTGCTGAACTATTTATTTTGTTCAGTCGATTTTATTCGAATTTGAAATTACAAAGCTCTTTTGAAATTTCATCTTTTTTATTAGTTTTTGAGGTTTATAATTTTCTTAAAAGTTATTTCGTCACATTTTTGACCATTTTTGAAACTTTTTACAAATTTTTGCTCAGTTAGGTAACCATTCTCAACATTTACGGGATATAGTGTAGCTGTAACGATATCGGGGTATAAATCTCAGGTCCCCTATCAATTGATAGCTGATCATATTTATCGAATTTAAGCAACTTAAACTGGCAGTTTGTTTTTCGCTCATTCAGTTGTTTGGCAAAGTTTGTTCGTTTACAGCTGGGCATTTATTTTTGACAACTGACATTTCCAACTGGTTTTCTAAAAAAGCGTAATTGAAATAACTTATTGTGTTCATTTAACAAAAAATGATTTATAAAATTTGCTTTGAAACTAATATCAAATTTAGGAAAATATTTGCCCTGCATTATAGTTTTATCGATTAGTAAGTGAATCTCACTTCAAAGATGATATAGCTGCTTCATATTTGAAGATTGTCCCGTGCCTGTCTTTAGTGGCCTTATCTTTTCGAATTTACTGTGAGATTGAATTTGGTTTTTCATGAATTTGGAGTTTTTGAAATCCAAATTTTTTTTACATGAGTGTTTATACGAAATGACAACTAATTTGATAGAACAATCGTTTAATAAAATCCAAACATTAATACTTCAATTTTAATGTTTGTTAAAGATTTATAAGTGAGGGAATTGGTCGACTTTTTTTGCATCTGGAAAAATGGCATAAATCATAGGGACTCTGTTGCATATAAGAATTTACCATCTGAGGTTTAGTTGAAAACAGGTTAGTTTTTTATTTTCGAATCTCAATATTTGTTGTTTGGTAAAATTATTTGTGCACTTGATAAAATTCTGTCCATTTGTTTGTTCGAGTTTTCATTTTAGTGAGATAAAAAAATTCTCCTCACATTATTGCATAGACGCCCGTGCTTTTTTAGGAATCTATCACAGCTTCAATAACAAAATATGAACAACTTCTTTGTAGGCTGCCCTAGTTTTTACTTAATGTCAAATTTGCAATTATTTATAAAAAAAATTTGCAAATTTCGTAAAATAATGCATTAATTTTGCAAATATTTGTAAATAGGTCTGAATAATTGTGTCTCTTATAGTTGGCAATTGGCCTTGTAGAGTGATTTGACCACACAAATCGTTTACAAGATGTACTTTGAACATTTTTCAATTAAATTAAGCACTCACTGGGAAATGGTTAGGAAAATAACCCACATTGATAAATAAAGCAGAGCTCGACCGGAACGAACTCGGCTCATCATTTGCAAATTTTTGCAAGCTTAACATTAATTTGCAAAATTTTGCAAATTTGATCTTTCGAAGATATAATATACAAATTTTTACAAATTTGGCATTATTGAGCAAAAGTTTGCAAATGTTTGCAAATTTGGCATTAGTTTAGAGCTAGGGTGTCTTTCTCTGCTTTTAGTTGGCAGACAATTGAAACAAGGTTGTGGATCAGTGGAATCGTAACACTGTGTGTCATTGCACATTAGTGAGCTTCCTTGTCTTAGTATCGTTTCTTAACTTCAATGAACCAATTACTTGTTGTGTGGCTACTAATCCTTATATACGAATTTGCATAGGAAAAACTATTGAGATCATTTTATGGTGGTCATTCCGGATAGCCAAAATTAGATGAAAATGTAGGCAGTAGAATATGAGATCCATCAAAGACGGGAGGGAATGGAAATTAAGAAAAAGTTTTATTTCAAAAAATTTTAAATAAAAATTGTCAGCATTAAACAACATCTTTTAGATAATGTCAGGAACCATTCCTGGTTTATCTCGGTAAAATGATTTAATGAGTCTTGTATATTCCCAATTTTTTTCTCAGATGTAATATGGTTATAAACTTTTCTAGAAGAGGGCGTCAACTGTTTGCCCATGTCGAGAAATCACTGAGAAATAAAGGAAAGAGTTGGGGGTGAAATTCAGCTAGGAAAGTAGATATCACATCAAGGTACCTCCTTCAACTTAAAGTGCAGTAAAAACGTAAAAACAATCATCTTGTTTTTTTTTCGAGAACGTCTCTGAAATTTTGTGATAGTTTTGGTGAAATTGATGCGCACTTAGCAGTAACTCTCTATAAGAGAATGCAGCAAACAATTATTTCTCACACTTGTTAATGTAAAAATGATTTTTTAGCTGGACTCTTTTTGGAAATGTAAATTTGATTTAAAAAGTATTATTCGTTGCAACTGGTGAAATAAATTTACACACGGCAATAATTATCTCACTGATATTGTAATAAAATTTTAACTACGGTTTGTGGTAACGGACTTCATTATTAATTTCAAAAAGTAGAAAAAAGTAGAAAGACCTAGCCTTGTTCATTTGTGTAAGGATGAGCGTCGTCGAAGTTGAGAGTGTAATTCATCACAATGTCAGATTTCTCTTCACCGTTGATGAGACGAATTGAAGCTGCTACCACATCCGCAACTCGTGAAGACCTGCAATTAAAAATTGCGGATAGTTTACCATAACTACCAGCCCGACAACAATAACCCAGGTTATGGTCTCAGGTCGAAAGCAACCTCAGATCAGACAATCACAGAATGAAGAAACTGCTGATCAGACAATTGGAGACTCGAGAAACTTCTGATCAAATTTTATCCGGAAAATTTTTCCAAATGTTTTTGCTAGGTTGCATAGAAATGTTGAGAATAGCCAGAAAACCGGTATTTGTAGTCTGGAAATTCCTCGTAGTGAAATAGAGGTCTTTTTGTTATTAGACATAAACATTCAGATAAGCTCCGATACTACAGTCATCGTTCTATTAGCTGAATGTTACATCATAACTTCACTGATTTCAATTTCTAGGCTGAGCAGTATAGCCAAACAAAACAAAAAACGTCGACTAACTAAACTTTCTGAGCCCCATTGTAACTAGTAACAGTTTTTTAATTGAAAACGGGTAACGAATTGTGACTGACAATTTTTCAAGTAGTACACTTTTTTATTTAAAATGAATATTACAAATCCAAAAGAACAACTTAACAAGCCAGTGAATGGTTTATGCTCGTGAGTTTTTCGCTCAGATCTTTGATTGTTCGAAAAATACACAAAAAAAAACGTTATTGTAATTTTTTATGCTGCAACGTAAACTTGCAATAACTTCCTTTTTACTCTCGTAATGAACACTTAGCAATAACTAAAAAAGAAAATCTTTGTCAAAAGATAATTTTTGTACTTGATTTCTCCTTTGAGAATACTCTTATTGGAGCAGAGCTTTTGTCGTAAAAAGTGGTGCCATATAAAAGCATCCTAGTAAACAGAAGCTTATCGAGTTGGCAAGTTGGCAAAACAAGAAGAACGTAAGTTTGTAAATTGAAATTGCTTTGTAAGATCTTGATTTTTGTAAGCGCTGCGTCTATCATAGGCCTGAACCATCGCAAAATTGTCCAAGAACCACATGGAACCAGTGTTTTACAAAGATCTTATTAATTGCTCTAGTATTGCTATTAGTTTCTATATTTTAGCAATTAAATTTGTTATGTGGTCTTCTCTGCGATTGTTCGCTTGACTGACTTTTCGTCCAACGTATGTGGCTTTTCTTCCTCGAAAATTGGATAAACATGTAGTGCTTGGAAAGCATTAAGTTATCTTAGAATCCTAAGCCTTACTACACCCTAAAAAAGCAATTCACCGGAACTATCAGTCAAACCTATCCCCCGTATTTCGCTCACATCCCCCCAATGCTAGCATCCCTAAACAATCCCCGGCTGGATAATATTGAAGTCACTCGCTTGCTGGTCGTTTGATAGCAATTTTCGCGACGTTAGCCGGTTATATTTAATCTATCTCAAGTTTTTTTCATCGTGAAACATGAGATTTTGATGGTGGATTTAAACTATACTTACGGTGACCTGGGAAAAGCGGGTTTTCATGGTGACAGGAGTGCTTTCGAGTGCTCTTGTTATTAAACGGTAGAAAATTAATCAATTAACCCTAGTTGGTAGGAGTGAACAAATACGACAGAAAAACAATATAATAATTATTCGTTATGCTCAACTTGTAACGCAGCAAAGCTTCAAATTGTTTGGTTTTGTCAGTATAACGGGTTTTAGAAGTAAAAATTGATATTATATTGGAGCAAAGCTCCGGTATGCTTGGTTTAAACAAGTGGGAAACAGTTGGCTTACATTCAACAAAAAGTTACAACAAAAACAGGAAGTCCCTTAGTTAGTTCACGTTTACGTAGCTTTGGATTAAAACCGCACATATTCCTACGTATAAAACAAAACGTACTGATAAAGTCCACTTTAAAAACCGCACTTATGAGGATTTGGTACGTTTGAAAAACTTACACAGGGATGATACGGGCGGCAAAATCATTAAGTATTTGTAATTTTGATTTATCTACAACCGAAAATGACACTTTTCCTTCATGACACTGGTCCTATATTGTCAAACCTGTGAAACTCGTGACTTTAAAATATTCGTACTCCAAAAATAGTTTACTTTAAAACAATTTTTGGAGTAAAAAAGTTTTGAAATCACGAGTTTCACAGGTTTGACAATATAGGACATTTTAATTTAAACTCCAAGAAATATATATATATATATATATATATATATATATATATATATATATATATATATATATGGCAACATTCAAGAGCTTTGAGACTCAATCATGTTCTGCTGTTCTGACCGAACACTCAATCTCACTATAAATCTGACGACTTAACTGTGAAATCTTGCAATTTTTTGCAAGATTTTAGTTCATGTGCCGTGGGATAATTTAAACTCAATTCAAATAGAACATCAAAGCGTCGTTAAAATAGGTTAAATTAGGTTTTAAAAACGTCCCCTTATTGATAGGGTTGTGTTGAGATAAGGGATAAGGTGAAACTGACTTTCTCTCTTTTCACTTGGTACTATGTTATAAGAACAATTGCTCAAGACTTTCATCATACCTCTCATTTGTGTCTATTGACTTTCAACAATTTTTAAGAATCTTCAAAGCTGACTTGAGTTTACGTAATAAACATGATATCTATTTTCACAAAAATCACGCATAAAAATACACAAAAATTCCGTAGTTGAAATTTGTTTTTAAAAAGAAAATTGTCTTCACCTATTTTATATGTTTGAAAATACAGGATTTTAAACATGTTTTGTGATGCCTACTTTTTCTTGAAAAAATTGATGACGCCAGAGTTTACCTCACAAACGCAAAATATTTTGCCAGGATATTAATCGCTTTGAACCACCTTGCTAAGTTCAAGTAAAACTTCTGTTCTGAACTTCCATCACGGTTGAACGTGATAAGTTTATGTAAAGCGCAAAACAAGACAGATTTAAACAGGGTAAGTGAACTGAAGCTTGATTGCCACTGAAAATGAAGGAGACAGGAACGATATATCTGTGATGAGATATACCCGAATTTGAAGGGAATCAAGGTAGCACAATTTTACTTAATTGTCCTTAAGTTTGATCACAATCCATGATATGATACTGTATGATTGTGGATTATTTTGAACGAGCATAAACTTATGAAACTCTTACAAAATAGCCGAACAGTATTGACGACTGCGTGCTATCTCAACTATGCACATTTTTTTCTTAGTCTATAAATTTCTGAGTGCATAACTGTCCTAGCTATTCTATTGTTTAACAAATATTCAACATCCAGGGTCAACCTGTAACCTGTATACCTTGTTTCTTCCAATGTCTTCTTGTTTTCTGATTTTTTATAAGAGAGAAGTTTGCGGTAGACTGGGACTTTGGAACTGTCTGCAATTATCATGACGACAGATCCCCCATCCCTCTGCAAATCTGCCAGTTGATCGAATTCGATCACGACACCTAAAAACCACATATCGTAAGTCTTTTAATTTCTTCATGATTTGATTCTTCAACTTCCTTTCAAAAATGGGACTCATTTCAATTTCCATATAAGCTTACATGTTTTTGGAAATAGAACTCCAGTCTATTAGAAATAGAACCCTAGTATCTAGTATTATAATCGGGAAATCTGGGCATTATGAAGAATATTCAAATTAAATCATTGTTTAAATACCACATAACTGGGATACGCACTTGTGTCTTGATAAATATCCGAAAAATCGAGCATCCGTACTCGATTTTGTCGGACTTTTTCACAACCCATTTTTTCACGAGTTGTAAGTAGGCGAGGAAAAGATTGAAAATAAGATAGTTTAAAATTTTGCTTAAAATTGCCCCTTTCCCCACGAATCCAGTATCCAATAACCGAAATGAACGAAAACCTAATTGGTGATTGATTTCAAAAATGTCCCCCTCGATATTAATTGTGGATTAAGAAGACAATTAGTGGTTTAGAAATTGCTCATAGCGCTCTTCCATTGAACAATTGACTCTTTAAATTTGGTCTAAACTAATCACTTATAAAATTCAGACAATAATGTTTTATGCTAGTTACATGCTAAAAACGCTTTTGTTTCCAAAAAACGCGAAATTTATTGAAATTTGGCTATTCGGACATTGGCCAAGTAATGATGCCAATGGAACTTTGCATAGAATAAATAAGGTTAAATAAGGTAACAAAAACACAAACTCTTTTGTTACATAAGTTATAGTAACCTTTTTTAGAAACACAAAAATAAGAAAAAAAAATAAATAATAATGGATACTAAAAGATACAAAAACAGATAATACAAATTTATATAAATAACCATGAATGAACAAGTCTCAACATTTTATGCTGTAAAACACGCAAAAATGAACCATCTCAAAAGACTTTCTTATTTTGATTATTAAAATGTGGACTTCACAAAAAATGATTATATTTTTAGTATCAAACAAAAAAAACATAGCAATACAAGTCCTGACGTACAATTCAAAAATTTTTCATTGACCGAAAAAAAACCAGACATAGAACGGAATATTAGTGAATTGGGAAAACCATTTCTAAAAAAATCAGATAATAATAACTGAAAATCAGTGTCAAAATGCCGCATAAGCACAAAAATCTACTAAAGAGAAGTGAAAATTTGGTTCAAACAAAAACTAGGCCTGGAATGAAATATGAATGGATTGGAAAAACCATTTAAAAAAATCCGATCAAAAAAGTTGAAAAAACAGTGAAAATAAAAGTGAAATTGCCGCAAGTGAACAAAAAAACTAGCGAGAAAACAAAACTTTGTTCAAACATCGTTTTCTCACTCTATTTTAACGTTAGAGCAAAAAAATTCACACCTCAAAATCACTCGCTTTTTCACTCGACTTCCTGTTTCGGCGTGAAAAAGTCACTATTCCAATTTGACTTCAAATATCATAAAAAAGTGTGAACAAATTTTAAAAAAGGCAGTGCCCCAATACAATTCCAAAACCAATACAATTCCAATACAAATCAGGATGAGGTGGTTGTGAGGTTGTGAGAAGATGCTTGAACCTCCTCTAAAAAACTTACGCAATCCATTGGCGCTAATTATGTTTTTTATCTCTGCTACTCTGCCAGTAAACCACTGTAGCGGGGTATCTCTCAGAATTAATTTATATATTATCAGTGAATTTGTTGAAATGTAAAATGATACTTGTGAAAACTTTTAAACATTTTCCTGGTGCTGAATTGTTCAGTATGTCTAATTTTCCAAGAAAGAACTGTCGGAGTGTTCGGTTTCAAACGAAAGTATTTTTTGGTATGTTTTGTCTCCTACACTTGGTATGTTTCAACGTAAGAACCTTTCATACGTAAGAAACTGTCACCGTGCTTTATTTCCTAAATTCTGTATACTGCAGTTTCTCAGATTTAGTGGGTTCCATTTCACACGTAAAACAATATCCGGTAGGTTTTGTTTCTAAGATTTTTATGTTCGATTTCAAACATATTAACATTTTGGTATGTTCGGTTTCTTAGATTCGATTCGTTATGTTTTTTATCTTCCTTAGCTCATGTACAAAACTTATGAACAATTAAAAATTTTTTGTTTACATGTTAAGTCCAAAGTTTAACAGATATGTTTCAACAAACATTGGTGGGGATTCAGTTCATTAAATCACACTCCCTGAGTCTCGATGCGATCATAAGAAATTAAAAACATAATTGTTTTTCCCGTTTTTTGAAAACGACCACACCGACCATTTTATACAATCAAAACCAAACGTACCGAATCATACAAACA
This sequence comes from Convolutriloba macropyga, assembly GCF_964194025.1. Lineage (NCBI taxonomy): Eukaryota > Metazoa > Xenacoelomorpha > Acoela > Convolutidae > Convolutriloba > Convolutriloba macropyga. The sequence continues at coordinate 76,238 of NW_027451377.1, forward strand.
AAACACACCACATCCAAGAAATCAATTATAAGGACGATTATCCTACTTGTGAAACCAATCATAACGAATCTAACGTACAAAACAAACCGACGATGACTCACGTTTAATGCCACCCCTAAATTGAACGTTTTCCCCCCGCTTTTGAAGCCTCAACTGCTAATTTAAAGTCAATTTAGCCGCCAACTTAAAGGTATCTTTACATGAAACAAAAAATGTATCAAAAAAGGGTTATAGATATATATTTTTCTATTGGAAACTGTAACACATCTACGAGGAAAAGAAAGTCCAATTAATACCTTAACAAGTACTGTGCAGTATCCTAAAAAAGTAAACAATGTAGAATTTTGTAGAAAGTAAACAATGTAGGATTAGAACTTCAGAAGATTGTGTTATAATCCAAAGTTTACCATCAGTTTATGGCACCATTTTGGGATTGGTTCTGTTGTAAAATAACCACTTAAAAGTTCCTCATTTACTGGGTACCGTGAGTAAAACTGTAAAATTCACGGTGATTGCCAATTCGTTTATTTCGATGTAAAAAAACTGAAATTGGAGTTAAAAATATTGCCATTTAACTGCAACCAGTTAAATGGCAGCCAATCTCCATGATGGAGAGGCTAACAAAAACAAAGCATGATAAAGAATCATTTGACTATGCAGGGCGTCTTGACATGGTTAAAAATTGTGTTGCTCTAATTTTGATTCCAAATTATGTTGATAATGATAATGTTGCGGATAAACAAGACGCAGATGGAATTCTTAAAAACAAGAACCCAATACCCCTGAAGAACAAAAAAAAGCAACAAATAGGCTCCATTGTTTAACATGGAAGTTATTATGAGAGGTTTTATGGTAAATTCTACAAGTTGAAGAGATGATGAGAAAAGAAATAGTAAAACAACGCCTGGAACTACCTCAAGCAGCGTTATTAGCCAACTAAATAACGTCTAGGCCGAGACTTGAATTTTGACTGCAACTTGTAAAAAGTGACATGATCTTTGCTCTGAATCAGTACTGATATATTTCTTGCGATTAGACGTTCCCAGTACTAAGATTGACTTGCGGTTAGGTCCGGGCACTGTTTAATTCCGTACGCGGTTTTCTCACTGAAAAGAAACATTGGCTCAAATTTAGCCACAAACTTGGCAAACTAATTAGTCTGCTCATTATCAAAGTTTCAAAGAAAAATAATTTTTGGCCCCTCCCCGTAAGTCAAATGAACAAATCTGGTTATTTTCACGGTCATCAGTTATTTGCAAAAAAGGAACGCTACGTTTTGAATCAATTTGAATCAATTTGATAATTTTTAATTGCGCGGGGTCTGATAAGAGAAGCATTAAAACCTGATTGTTGTTTTTAAAAAGGATTACACAATAAAATTTCTCATAACAGAGATGTAAAGAGTTTTTCGACAAAAAAATGAAAATATGATACATCAAGGATGCCGTTCAGTCTTTTTCCTCTTGAGTCAGACATTTTTTATTTAAGACATTTGTCTAATTGGTCAAAACACGGGACATTTTTCTCCTAAAGTTTATTTTACTAAACAATTTTCTCCGAAATTCCTTACTTTGTTTCATTCCTCGAGTGACTCCTACCAAGTCAATGTTTTCCAAAGCTATGCTTGTTTTATTTTCCATTTCTGCATGATTCAGCGGGAAAAGCCACATTTTGATCACGAGACCCTGCGAGTGGTGCTCATGAATATTTCCACGGGGGTACAGTTGCTCAGTTATGTAACGTAGAGAGGTAATTATATCTTCTAAAATGTTTATTGATTCTTCTTCACCAACTGAGGGTTTCTGGAACAGAAACTTGGTTTTGGTCAGCATGGCGTATCCGATGTTTTTGATGTTGTCGACCATTTCTTGTCTGGCTCGTTTTTCTTCCCAAGGCAGTTTGAGTAAACCATTCTTGTTGACGCTGAAAAACATTCAAAAAATTTAACTCATCAACATCAAAACAAAAGAGACATAGAATAACTTGCAAAAGTTAAGTCAAGAATTCAAAAGAATTAAGATAAGATTACCTGGATTTCAAACGTTTAACCTGACAAGAGAGATATCAGGTAAACAAAAATATACTTTTATCTATATAAATATTATTTTATACAGCCTTGTCACAACATTTTCGGTGCATACTTATGAAAACAAAGATTTGGTTCCTGAGAAAAGAAACCAAGTTGGCGTAATTGTTATTACTACTTAAAATTTCGATCATTTTTTCAACATTGGAAACTAAAATACTGATTAAAAATTTCCTAAAACTTCATCCCCAAATTTTCTGAGTTACAAAGCGATCAAGTTCGAGCTTCGCAGTCTGACAAGTTCAGCTGTTTTTTATATTGATGCTTTTGAACCCACATATCAAGGTTTACCCAAAAAAATTATGTACAGTTTCTGTGTCAACACTTATTTGTAGACAAACTTTTCTCAGTAAAACATCTTCAGAAATTAAAACACAGAATTTAAAACGCTCACATGATACATATTTGCTCTTCTAATTCAAAGTTATGCAAAAGAGCAAAATACTCAAACGAAACCAATGACAAGCAACAAATTAGAATAAAAACTTTCGATGTCACCATGAAAATCCAATGGTGTAGTATCCTAGTGTCATATATTACTAAACAAAAGTGTAGAATTTCGGTGAATGCAGGTTGACCATTGCCTGACTAATCGTGGCTGCAATTATGGTACCACTAAAAGTTTCCAACGCAAAAAAGTGATCATAGTCACCAATAAAGATCAATGATGTTCAAGAAAACAACAGTCTGAAATGTGGGGAACAGTAAAAAGGGCAATTGACAACAGGCCTGTGTGTGTCCTTATGCTGTTCCGCCGCGATTTGCGCAGAAACAAAAATTATCGATTCTTATTATTTACAAAACCATTTTTTTCTATGGTTCTTATCTAAAAATTTTTTGTTCGAACATTAAAATGAATAGAACAATTCCGAAGAGTTATTGCATTGATAAAAAATAGGCATGGGAAATTCACCTGAAAATCAAAATTAACGAAACATTGTAAAATTGCACATCAGGTTTAGCATTTTATTATGAAGGCGGCCATATTGATCATTACAGAAAAATGTAGATGATAGCAACTACTGTTCCGATTAATAATTGTTCTGATTTTGGGATTTTGATTTGATTTCCAGTGATTTTAAGGTACCGGAAGAAAGGATATCATTCAAATTTAGAGAGCTTGGTTTGATATCGAAATGCTAACCACACCCAATACTGGAAGCTTTCGTGATGTCAGGAGGCTTATATTAATACCAAATTGCCGACACGTTTTTTCAAAAGGAAGAGAAGTGCTTCGGTCCACTTCGGCAGTTGCAGACGCTAAAGCTCAAATTTTGTCGTTAGCGAAAACATTTATTTTATCACGCATCATGTATTTGAGCATCATGCATAATCATATAACGAACTGGTATCAGCTTCGGTTTTTTAACCATATACAACGCCCAGGTTGACCACCTTAGACGCAACTTTGAAAACTTACTAAGACTTATACGGTGCCGTAGAAAACTTACAAAACTTTGTACGGCACCGTTTAAGGCCGTAATAAGTTTTCTCCGGCACCATAGCTAATTGATGTAATTACAATTTGTAAATTCGAAATTCTTAAAATCGACTTTAATTCTATCGCTTATCTCGTACAAGTCACTTTTTCATCATTTTTTGGCACTGGGTATAACTTTTTAAATCTCTGAAAAATTACAAAACTTAGTACGGTGCCGTATAAGGCCGTATCAAGTTTTGTAATTTTTCTAAGGTAATGTTTTCGAACTTTAAATTGCTCTGCTGGTAGGCCTGATGGTCAAAAAATTTATCTCGAAACAGTTCGAAACAGCAAAACCCTGTTACGCCTCTTCTTAGCAAAAAAAGTTAGGTTTTCATACGGAAATTTGCGGGTTTCGCGATGAGCGATTTTTAACTATAGTTATTTTTGATTGGGTCAAGAAATTGTCCAAATTGAACCAAACTTGGTATGGAGTAACCCCTGTGTACGTAGTTTGTAGGAAAAAAAGAATTTTTGCTATAGCTTCTCTAGAAAAAAAGTTAGTTTTTTCTACGGAAATTTGCGAATTTCGCGAATAGCGAATTTTAAAAATAGGTCTTTTCCATCGGGTCAAGGAGTTGTTCAAATCAAAGCAAACACGGTATGGAGTATCACCAGTGAGGTTAGAGTGTAAAACAAAAAGAATTTTCGGTATAGCTTGTCCAGGAAAAAATTTTGTTTTTCATACTGAAATTTGCGAATGTCGCGATTAGCGAATTTTAAAATTTTTTTCGAAATAAAGATTTATTATGCTTTGTTTTGTTTGGAGATAGAGTTCAAGCCTGCTATTTTACCTAGTGCTCTTCTCAAAATCTCCTATAGTTGTTTGTTTGTATCTCCGCCGTAGCCGGTCCCCCGCTCGGATGAGAAAGGAGGAGGGAAACACACCCAGAACATACTGGAAGTCTCAAAAAGTCGGTTTTTCAACTTGACTGGAGCCTTTTCCGACAATTTTCCAGCTATTATTTGACCTAAAAGACCTTATTAATCTTGGTACGGCCGTAGTACGACACCTTATTAATCTTGGTACGGCCTTAGTACGGTACCTTAGAAATCTTAATACGGCCTTACTACGGCCCGTAGAAAACTTAACAAGATCTTAGTACGGTTTTGATCAAAGACTTATACGGTGCCGTACTACGGCCTTACCAAGTTTTCCAAGTTCGGACAACCTGGGCGCATACATTCGGTTGATTGAACCACATGTAACCTTGCATGCATTAGCGCATTAAAAACCCGGCTTGTAATGAAAATGTAGCAAATGAATTGTTTGCATGTGGCCTGATTCACTCACTATGAAGTTATCAGCAAGCATGTATTAAAAATGTTAAAAAACTATGATGGTATTTATATGCTGTAATTTTTGTCCGAACCTTTGCTCCTGAAAAACATGCTGGGCAAGGTTGATTATGACATGAAAAAATAAGTTCAAAAATTAAATGAAAAAATAATGAAAAAATGAAAAAATAAGTTCAAAAAGTAAATGAAAAAATAAATGAAAAAATAATGAAAAAATGAAAAGTAAGTTGAATAAATATATGAAAAATTTATGAGATAGATTTACACCTCATTTATAGAACCATTTTAAAAAGTAGAAATCTAGTTTTTCGCATTGTTGAGTGTCCACCTGAAATTGGAGCAGTTCAATAAAAAACATATATATACTCCTTATTGATATACTCCTTATTGAGACGTGCTGAGTTAACATAATAAAAATATCTGTAGGCTCAAACTACTCAAATTGTTTAAATTAATTTGATTCTTTTGGTTAAGTAGGTAATAAAATAGGATTCTCTTCGTCTAATGAAAGCGAAATTTTAAAGTTAGATTATAAGTGTTTGTAGAAAAAGTTCTGACTCAGAAAATCTCATTTAAGCGCCAAAAGTAGTGAACGTTTTTTGGTCAAAGTGATTGACAATGTTTACATTCCAAAGATTATATTTTTGAATGAGTTTGGGGTTTCATCCTACTCCTATGATACTGCAGGGAACACTCACAGAAGCCCAAAAGCTTTTCATTAATGAATCAAATTAATTTCATGAGGACAATAGATCAAACAACTTACTTTGGAATTGAGCTCATAAGCTGTAAAATTGTGCGTCCCATCAGCATTTCGTCAAATGTCAGTACTTTTTGTTTAGCGAAACCCTCCGCAACATCCTTCATCAAGACAAACAAAGTGCTAAAATCAGTCTCGTTTTCCTCAACTGCACTCCATAAAGTTTCGATTGTGTTGTACAATAAATTTTCAAACTTTGTCATATAAACAACGTTGCTCGGAGCCGAGGTCGAACCTTGCGACGTCTCAACGTGATGTTGGTGACGCAAATTGTTGACATTGGGTGCAAATTTAGTAGTCGGCTCAACTGTCACCAGGTTTAGGGTCTGGTGAATTATGGGTGCAGGCGTTGCTGGCTCAACTTCACTGGAAATTCCGGTACCAACAAAGGAAGCAGTGCTGTTCACGTTTTTAACCATACATGCGCATTTATATCGACCAATATCCAAATCCGAGGTCAAAGAAATACATTTTTTGTATTTAGAGTTTATAGGATTGTAGTTGAACTCTGTAAGGGTGGCTTCAAGATCAATGTCAAAACCTCCGATTGTTTTATAGCAGAAAAGTTTGATTTCTCTCTCCGAAAATCCGTATGCGCAGCTTTCGCAGCAAACTGTCGCTTGTTGTTCACTCTCAGAGGCTGAACTTATCAAAACCGAGCTAACAATTTGCGGTATCTTCGATTCCTTAGTCAGAGCTTTCTCAACGTAAATATTTTTTCCAGAATACTGACAGACAAAATTATCCTCAAAATCAGAAAGTTCGAACTCGATTTTTGTAACGCCATTTGAAATGTTTGTTGCAACTGACTGAATAAGATCGAATTTTTTGTTCTCTGGTCCACAAGATATATTAGCTTGAATATCTTGACCATATATGGTAATTTCTCCCAGAATCTTTGCGACGTTCGAGCACTGAAGTCGAAAGATGAACGGAGTTTCTAGAATAAACGCGGATTGCTGGGCCATGATTTTAATCAATTTGCTTTTTGACTCCTCAAATTCTACAGGAACATCACTGATTCCTGAATAACATTTGAACATGTAAAACCCGGTTTGACCTTCATTTTTTAAGTTTTGAATTGTCAAGTTTGAACAGATTTCGGTATTGTTACATTGTGGTTCTTCGGTTGGTTTCATGTCTATTTTGTAACCGTTTTTCCCATGCTCAATTGTGATTGGCTCGCTTAGACCAGACAACCTCGACAACGAGTAAAACATCCAATCACAGTAGTCTATTGGGTTGCCTATCACACATGCCCGAATTATGACATCTTGACCAAAACACGGTTGTTTCAGAATGTCGTTTTGTGGCGTACACCAAACGTTGATTTGTTCAATTCTGGGCTCAACTTTGATAGGAATCGGGTTCTTAGACAATGAAAAGTTGAATCTTTTTGCTTTCTCGGTAGGAATAAGAATTTGATAACAGGCGAAGGTCGGGGGTTTCCTCTGGTTTATGTCAACTGGAACCGAGACCACAACTTCCTTCGGTTCCGACGTTTCAATGTGGAACTCCTGGAACGTTCCATCTTCAAAAGTGCAATTGACGTCAACAGGGGAGCTTCCGTGCATTTGCATCAAAATTTTCTCCTTTGCAACTCCTTGATTTGAGACGTCAATTTTCCGGTGCAGGCATGACCCGGATTCTTTTTGCATATTCCAGATTGAACCCCGATTGTACTGACAGAGGACATAGTTGTCCTCGTTACTGGGTTCAAAGTCCATTTGGATAATCTTGTCGTTTTTGTAAAGGTATTGAGCGGGCGCAGGTGATTCCCCTCTGATTGCAACAAAATGCAAGGAATTCAGGAATTGCGATGTTAAGGGGTTCCAGGAGTAGAAAGCACGGCAACTCATTGACCTCCAAACTTTCGCAAAATACACGGACGAATTTGAACTTAAAAGATTTCGCTCCTCGGGATCAACCATGTCTTCAACTTTTTGATCAACAATTTCCCCGCCTTCTTGTTTGCAAAGATCACCAGAATTGAAACCCAAATTGGTTCTGCAGAGTCGATAAAACGGTCCTTTGTTTTCGTCCATCGGTAAATTGCTGGTTTTCGACGAGAGCTCTGAGGTGAAATAAAATGCATCCGGATTTGTAGAACCACACTGACCTTGTCGCGTGGCTAAAGTCCCGAAACGTTTTTCCAGTTTGACCTCAAAGAATCCGTTATTCTGAGCTGCCGAGCAAACATCAACAGCTCTATTGACGTAGGCCACGTTTACTGAACAGTTTCTACTGCCAAAAATATAGCAATACTTCGAGTCAGTAACTTTCAACGAAATATAGAAAGAGCTTTCAGACCATTCTTGGACGCTGAAAATTTCAAACGCGACCATAAGCGACCGATTACGTGGATCATAACTTAAAACATCCTTTGTTTCCAATGTTTTTTCCAAGCCAATGTTCGATTCGCAATTGAACAAAGGTTTTCTTCCAACAGAGGCTTCATCGTCGTTGTGGAATTTCATTATCAGCGGCAATGGGTCCATTCTGCTAAAATAGTGCGAAATGAGATGATTTTGAACGCTACAATTGACGGTTCGACTCTGGCCTACTCCGGTTTCTTCACACGGGTTGTCACACCAAATTTTGGTAGGATGAACCAATTCGAACTGGAAGTAGTTATCATGATCAAATCTATCGACTGCAGCTTTCATTGTGTAGATACCCGTATCCGAGCTTTTCAAGGGTTTGAAATTGAGGTCGATTTCAATGTGAATTATTGCGTACGGGTCTGTACATTCATTCATACACATCATTTTTAGGTTTTCTGAGAAAGTGGCCGTTTGATCAGGACCAGAGAACTCTTTGAAAAGAACTTCGTAAGAAAGCATTGGATAAATAAATATTCCAAGCTTCACGGATACGTTTTGGCCGAAATACGTTTCATTAATCAAAAACGTCGCATTTTGCATATCCCAGAACTTTACAAAATCCGGACGCTGGAAGGAAAAGTTAGCATAGAAAGCGTCAATTGAGTAATTTCCGGATAGCGATTCGGAAACACCAAATGGCAGAACCGGCACTGAACAGAAAATAAAATGGGGGGTTGTTTCGGGGTCGATTATAACTTTGTAGATCCCTTTAACGTCCGCAGACACTTCGACTTCTTGCACAGTGGACTGAATGACTTTGTTTTCAAAACTGTTCGTGTAGCAACTAACATTGCGTTTCATTGGACCGACAATGTCAGCATCGATTATAAAGTTCAAGGCCGCTTTACCGTTCGAAAGTTCTTCACATCCGTTTCCGTCGAATCTCAAGGTTAAATTTCTGACCTGCCCGCTCTGCCATTGACACAAAACACCCGAGGTCTGCATCGATTCATTCTCAGAGCACTTGTAGTAAACAAATTGTTTACTCTCCTTGTCAATATAGCCACAGTAAGGCATTATAGATTGCTGAAGAAGGGAGAAATTATGTGCTGAAATGTCCTCGGAGCGATTTCTAATATCCAAATGGTCGAGGATTAACGTTTCCATGAATGAGTTGTACCCGTTTTGTTGGAAGTTGTAAACTAAGTCGTACGACAATACAGCCGAACCACAAGCTTCCGAGAGTTCATCTGTGTATACTATTGGCCGTGACTCATTTGGTAGAAGTCCGGAGTTTCTTGAAAAGTTGACAGCCAAAGGAGCGATCGAGACAAAAAAGTAGCCGAGATTTTCTGTTTCAAAGTAGAGGGCATCTTCTAAAGTAGCTTTTGTCACCTATAACGTATAACTCTTACTAATGATGGTTAAAAACTTTCACTGCTATGATTAAAACATAGAACACGCGCATTTAAAATCCTGTCAAAATATGATATATTGTTTCGAAAGCTTAGTTGGCTTAAAAATTTACCATCTCCTCCAACGTTCTCAAGCTATATCTTACAGACGCTATCTGACAACAACTATTTTTTGAATGTCATTAAAACGACTGTACACAGCGACAGAATAGATCCAAAACTTCCAGAAAATTTAATACACAATTAGAGCACTAAATGTTATCATTGGACAATTGAAGAGCCGCATGTACAAAAGTAAAAAAAATTTTCTAAATACAGCTAGACGACGTCAAAAAGACAACAACATAATTCAAAGGCTTGAAAAAATTTAGCTGATTCACTTGAACTAGATAAAACAGTATATCTGAATTCCTTTGCAGGTTTAACTTTGGCAGAAGTTTTTCAAAATATTAAGAGCTTTCGTCGTATTGCTCAGCTTCCAACCAAGATGAAATTTGCTGGAAAAAGTATTTCTGCATCGTTGAAAATTGCCAATGCTTCCAATCAACTTTTCGCATCTGTTTTCAAAGAAGACACGAGCCCTCTTTTAGTGCCACTCGCTTCAGCAGACCCCAGAATTTGTCTAGAAGATGTGTATTTCACTAACAGTGACGTAAAATCAATAATATTTAGTTGTCATTCGGGTTCTGAGTCCTACGATAAATTGCAGCCAATTTTATTGAAAACTTTTTCAACTGCCATTGTCCCAGTTGTTACTGAGATATTTAACAAAATTATAAATCAGCAAGAATTTCCGAAGAGCGTGAAGAAAGCAATAATTAAACCCCTGCAAAAAAAGAGTCGAGAATCGACATGGAAAACTACAGACCAGTGTCAATGTTGTGCGCGCTTTCCCTAATTTTCGAGAAGTTATTGTATAGAAAGTTTAGGGATCGTTTATTGAAAAATTTAGACAATCGCCAGCATGGTTTTAGGACCAAGCATTCAACAATCACTCAAATGCTCCAGTATTGTGGAAAAATTTTTCATTGTTTGAACGCTAAAGAGTCTGCTTGAAGCATTTATCTCGATATTGCAAAAGTGTTCGATACAATAAATCACAATGCAATTTTGTTGAAGCTTATGCATTTCGGATTTGAGAACCAATTTCTCAAGTTTTTTGCAGATTATTTATCAAATAGAACGCAGTGCGTGTTTGTTAAAGATGACTGTTCGTCAGAGTTAACTGTTACGAGTGAAGGTCCACGGGGCTAAGCGTTTGCGGTTTTTATGTTTGCTGTGTACATTAACGACCTTCCATCTCTAATGGAGAACAGCACATATCTATTTGCCGATGACACAAAAATTAGTGGAAGTCAAATGCATTTATTTTCGCTATAAAAAGATCTAAACAAAAGCTATCAAAAGGTCAAAAGAAAACAGAATGTAATTCAACAATGCAAAGTTTGAAGCTATATGTTTTGTTGTAAAAAAGTTAGATCAGTGTAGTGTCCACTTGTATGCAGATGATACAAAAATTACATGCAAATCTTCGGTGAATGATATTGATATAGTTATTACTAATAATTTGAAATGGGACAACCCTATCAATCAGCGCTATCAAAAGCACAAAAAAGCTTTTTTTCTTGAAGAGAAACGTTCCCTTTTCTACAAATACGAGAGTAAAAGTAAATTTATACAAAAGTAACATTTTATCAATTCTCCTTTTCGCGTCAAATGTATGGTTCTCGAATTGGCCAAACTGCAGAAAACTAGAGAAGATGCAAAGACGAGCGCTCAAGTGGGCTTTGAATAAGAAATTTTTTACAGATAGTGACTACAATCAGAGCCTCCGTTACAACAAATTATTGCCAATCAGTTCTCTTTTGGTTCGAAATGATCTTCTTATGCTGAACAAAA